>NC_056739.1:274030001-274247501 GCF_019279795.1 Protopterus annectens
TACTGGGTGCGGGAGTGGTGGTTCTTCCGGGCTGTAGGATGTTATTTATTGTTGCCCAGAATGTTTGTGGTTTGGTACTGTATTTATTTTATTGAGTGATACAGTAATTTTGTTTATCGAGCTTAACCTGCTTTTTTGCTTTGTTTCAGAGCTCGTGAAAGGTTTGTCTAGCTGCGGGTGATCTGGTGCCAGGTTTTCCAGGCTTTATCCCTGGCTCTATGTAGGGCTTTTGTAGTTTTCTGGAGCCAAGGGATGGGGTTGCTATGTATCCTGATAGTTTGTAAGAGGGGTAGTTGGTTGACGATATTTAGGAATGTGGAGTTGAAGTAATAACTGCTTTGTCTAATGAAAAGGTTTTGATGGAAGACCAGTTGCAATGTTGCAAGGCTCTTATGAAGTTGTCTCTAGGAAAATTTTTGTTAGAGTGGGTTTGTAGAAGAGAGGGAGAATTAATTATTTTAAGTTTTTGCCTAAGGATAAAAGTGGGACTGTGGTCGCTCAGAGAGTTTGGTAGGGTGCCACATTGATGAGCAGTATTTGGTTGATTTGTGAGTATCCAATCAAGTATAGATTCTCTTTTTGTGGCCTTATCAATGTGTGTGGGAGTCTCTATAAGTTGGATGAAGTTATATAGGTTAATGTGGTGGGTGGGGGTAGGAGAATGGATAGAGTTCCAGTCAATGTTTACATCACCAAGCACAATAGTTTCTTGAGGGAGGGAGTATGAGGCCCAGTGAAGTATGGATTTTAGGGTGGTTAGATTGTCACCTGGGGATATATAGATACCTAGTATGTTTAGGTGCTTATGTTGGTTAAGGGAGAGTTTTGCAAGTAGAGTCTCTGGATTGTTGAAGTTGGGGGGAATCTTTTTGGAGGAGTTGGAGTTGTAGGTTGGTTCTGTGAAGGAGAGCTAAGCCTCCACCTCTTTTATGTTGCCAGTCTGCACTGAGAATGTTATACCCAGGTAGGGTGATGGAATTATCTTTAATATGTGGTTTAAGCCATGTCTCTGTGATGAGAATATTATCAGGGTTATATAAGGAGATGGCAGCATGAAGGTCTTCTATTTTATTCATGATACTGCGGGTATTCATATTTAGTATCAGTAAGTCGGTGGGTTTTTGCTTAGTTGGATAGAGATGGGTGCATGGCTTATTAGCAGGGGTTACTGGCCCGGAACTGGGGTAAATGTCTCCTCCAAGTGGTAGCTGGGTAGTTATACAGGTGATAGTTTTTAGGTATTGGATGATTAGGTAGCGAAATTGTAGACTTGGTTGTTTTTTAGATGGATAGAAGTGGTACATGGGAGGGGTATGGTATATGGGGGATTGGGTGTATATGGTGGGGTATATGCTTGCGTGAGTGGGGGTGATAGTAATGTTATGGGTTAGGGTGGGGGATTTGAGGTGGGTACAGTGAGTGACTGTGAAGAGATAAGAGGTGCTGATGGTGGCTATAGAGAGGCAGGTATATAGGGAGGTTAATCCCAGGAGGGTATAGTGGAGATGAGACTGGGGGTAATGAGACATAGTGGGAGTGAGGTTGTGGAGTTAGAGGAGGTATTTATATTTTGTGAGGGTGTGAGTTGTGTGAGTAGGAGATATGGGTGCAGATATTGAACTGGTAGGTGGGATGGAGTGGTAGGAAGTTGAAGGGCGTGTGTAGATGGTGCTGATGGATGTAATTATTGGATAATGGGTGGATGAAAGGAGGGTCTTAGTAAAGGAGGTTACCTATAAATTCAGAGTATGCAGGGGTGTGTGGGAATTAGGGGCAGGGTAGGGGAGTACAGTGAGCCCGTAGGGTCAACGGAGTGGGATGAACCAATCAAGGTATGTGCAATTCAAAAAGAAACTATTAGTTGCTCCGAAGTCACATTTATAATGTTAGTCTATCTTTTGTTACCAATGCTTTTTTTTTAAAAAGAGTGAAAGTCCTTTTTAATTTTACCAGTTGGATGCCCTAAGAAATTACTTTGTCTGAGGGCTGAGAGAGAGTGAGTCAACTATTGCTGAGTCAGAGACAGACTGGGAGGGTAGTGGGGATATATCACATAGAAGAAGAAAAAATAAACAGGTAAATGTTTCTTTAGAGACTGGAAGGGCTAGAATTACACTTTAGTGTGGAGTGTTTTACAGACTTTAAGTGTAGAAACCAGAATGTGTGTAGCTGGGGGGGGGGGGTCACTCAAATGTATGAGGCTGAAAGTGATTGAGTCAGCTAATGTCTCAGAGACAGACTGGGAGGATAGTAGGGATATATCACATACCAAAAAAGATGAATAAATGTTTCTTTAGAGACTGCAAGGGCTAGAATTACAGTTTAGAGTGGAGTGTTTTTACAGACTTGAAGGGTAGAAATCAGAATGTTTCTACATGGGGTGGGGGCTGAAATCCCTGCTGCTGGCTCATGTATTTATGTTCAATAAAATTAAGGATTACAGTAAAAAAACACAACATACTAATGCCTTTTGTATTATAATGAGACATACACTTGGGTTCTGCAAGGTACTTCAATACAGTTAAATGTCCCACTGGCTTTACTTATGTTAGTGGTGTTATTTGCCACAGGACAGGTGCCGCAAATTCTATAAGACACAGCTGGTTTGGGGCTGAGAAAAAAGAAAGTAAAAGATGGTAGAAAAAAGTGAGCAGTTGTAAAGTTCTACAGCTTTAACACACTGAAAAAAATAAAAATACAGTTTAGAGAACAGTAGACAATTGAGAAATACCACAACACTAATAAACAAAAAATAAACAGTTTAGAGTATTAATCACAATATAATAGAACAGAAGTAGCAAATAAATTATAGCAATAGTTAGATCTTTGTTTTATGGCAAATATTGCACTCCTATATTACTGAACACACTAGATGCGTGTTCCTCAACATTTAACTGAACATTCTATCTGAAAGCCCCATTCTGCATGAACTAAACAGAATGTTTAGCATTGCAATAAATAGTGTCTGGTTCCAGCCATTAAGTTTAAGTTTACATCAAATGCAGTCATGTAGCCATAAAAAAATTGCTTTTACATACAAGTAAAACAAATTGTTTTGCAATAAAAATGATTAGCCTCCAGCACTGGCCATAGATATCTTTAGGTTATTATTTGTAACAGTGCATGATAGATCCTTGTTTTTTCTAATACTGGGCACTGTTTTTATCACGTCTATCTTTCTAAGTATTTTCATTGATTCGTTCCCCCTTCTATACTCTTCTAACAGTGACACTTCTTTTCTTAAGAACATTATAGTTTTGTCTAGCTGATACTTCCATGATGGCACTTGATTTCTCCCTTTCCTTCCCATTACTGTAATGTATTTTTCTGTTAAGACTTCATTTGTTTTTCTTTTTGCAGCACAGTAATATATCTTAATTACTTCTGTTATATCATGTGAATTTCTTTTATTTCCCCAGTGTAATTAGGGGGATGACTAGAAACACTCATGAAACCTGCACCAAACTGACCAGGTCTAATGAGTGAGGTTTTTAACTCTTCTGCTCATGGGTAAAATGTGTACAGTTTATTAGAAATGTGACTGATTATTTAGGCTGTGTGATCTTTAAAATGTCGTTTTGAATATTACAAGCTTATGTCTGAAGTTTATATAAAAATATGTAGAGATAATAGAAGAAAACTAGAAGACTGCATCAATGATATCATTGTATATATAAGTATTTAACTTGGGTGAGTGGATGTCAAATTGCTACTTTTGAAACATTGGGAAATCTTATAATAAAGAAACAATTACTTTCTACTTTGCTTAAGGATATGATAATCTGGTTAACAAATTGGAAGTTAAAAAAAAAAAACAATGAATAAATGGGCAAAATAGGGACCTGTATCTGCCTAGCAAGGCACACCTGCATAATAGGAGTTTACCTAGCATTACACATTGTGGGTATAAGGGTTCCCATGGGGGCAGTCTAAACCTTCCCAGTGGATTCCATAGAGAAAGGATGAAGTCACAGGTTCCACTATATTCTGAAGACCTTGGATTAAATCTTTGCAATATAAAATATAATCATGTTGAGCATGTATGATCCAAATGTACACAATGGGTACAAAATCTATTTCAGGAAGCTAACAGAAGTATCAGCAGAGCAGTAATGGGCTGTCTGCAGATTGCAGCTGTTCAAGAATTTCACATGGGAATATATCCTATCATGGAATAGGGGAACAAAAGCATTATTAAGAGGGATAGTGCATGAGACCTAGCTATTCCTAAACCAACAGCTAGTATGGAGGAAGACTGCTTGTTTGGGCAGTTAATACCAGTTAGGGCCATGGCAGAGACATATTTTCAGGTACCACAGGCCACAGAGCATTTAGATTGCTAAAGATGGCTGAGAGACAAGTAGGTACTAATGTCTGATGATATCCTTGCAGACATTTTAAGACAAAATGAGTGTTGGCATGGTATATTGTGTACACGTAACTATATGCAACTAGGTATGGGAACAATCATATATAGGGGTTAATAAAGGATAGATCCATGCGCACTGATGATGGTGATGTTACTATTGTAGAGAAAGGGCTAGATATTAACAACAAACCTGAGGTTGAGCCAACACTAGCAGAAGGAACTGGACTATCTCTAGAGAGGTTATTTCAGCTATTAGCAGCTGACTGTAGGAAAACTTACAGACAGCAAATTATTTGTGATTTGTACTTCCTTGCACATATATTTTACTGAGTGGTAGTTTCTCTGTTTTTTAATCATATTTGTCTAAAACTGCTAAGATTGTCTTTCTTAAAGCAGCCTACTAAATGAGTGGTCACACATTGGTATATGCAACAGAAAGATGCTAAGATGACCATTTCACATAAGCATGCCATAGTATGTTAAGCTTATTAAGTGTGCCCAGCAGGCTAGCTGCAGTGAGTTAGCCTGGTAGTAAATAGCAGTTAACTAGTTTATTTTGACATTTTTTTCTACTTACAATTATTAGAATATGTAAATATACTTTAAAGTGGAGTAAATTAGGTGAGAACAGAGTAATCTCATAATTACAACATGTTATTAGATGCTCAAGGGTATGCAGTTTACATTAAAGATAGCATAGATAGACGTGTAAGTACTTCTATCAAAGGTATTATAGAATGTGTTACAGTTGTTTTAACTGTTATTCTGAATGCAGTAGCACACATTTTATCTGTAATTGTATATAGGTTCATAGGTAAGTACTAGGCTAGCTGCCCTTCTGGGCTATTTTAAGCCAAGTCGATTTCCCTTTCTGTCCACAAAATAACCCCTCAAATTATCCATGATATGATCCCAGTTATTTTCATTTGCGGTAATATATAATTATTGATCATTTGGTTATAGATTGGCCTTACCCATCCCATGACTGATAATTATATATTAACCCTAATGAGAATAATTGGGCTCATACCATAGATAATTTGAGGGGACCCATGCATGAGATAAAACATTTCAGAGCTGTATCTGTCCATTACTTGTACATCAAGCAGTCTTCGGGTAAATTTTCTGTTTGCCATGCATAGATCTACATTGCATTTCAAAAAATGGACTAGGATGAATTTTGTTTTATGTGAATGGGGAGTCTGTTCCATAGCAGTATATCCTCTGCAAAATATACCTCTCCCTCCAAACCAAGCTATTGATGTTGCAGAAGAGGTATAGATCCCTTAAAGTGTGTATTTCTGATGCCATTTGACTTGCTGATGTATAGTATATCCATCAGTAATGGGTCAGAGGATGCTTTATATACCAGACACAGGTCACCTCTTAGCAGTCTATAGGATACCGAGAATAGTGCAGGGCTTTAAGTCGGTCCATGTAGGACATGTTGTTTAGGCCTTTCAGCCTTTTAGTAAGGTATTATTATGGGCATTCCAGTTGTTGTATATATCTAGACAGTCATATGCCAAAGAGGGCATTATATTCAATGATTGGCCTAATAAGGGCAGAGTAAAGGGGAATAATGACATCCCTAGAGCTAGACACAATCCCTTTGTTTATACGCTATGCAGTATGGAAAGACTTTCTTAAAACAATAGACCTGTGTTGGTCAAAAGTTAGGTCGCTGTCTACCTAAGTTCCCAAATAATGAAAAACAAGGTCAGCTATTAGGGATATATCAATGTGGTAGCTCCCTGGGATAGATGAGATCCCAAAGGATGCAATAATGCATTTTTTTGGCATTTAGTTTCAGAACATGATTTTGGCACCAGTTATTTATTTGAGACAACCTTTCCTGCAAGTCATTTTGGGTTTCAATGACTGCTCCTATCTTGCACTCATCTCCAAAGTTAGTCAGTCAAAGCCCTTTAGTATTGGCTTTTACTTCAGAAAAGTAGATGTCAAACAGGAGAGATCCCAGCCCAGAACCCTGGGGGACTCCACAGATGACTTTGGAGTATATCTAGCATGTGAAGCACATCACCAAGCATGATAGTGTTTATTAACTCAGTTTATAATAGCAACTCAACAGTAAACTCATTCCCTTACTTTTATATTAAGAGATTAAGAAGTGGCATTGCAGCATGTGGCTATCTGAGTAGTTTAATTTCAGTTAGAAGGGCATTGTGACTACAGTAAGCATATTAATATACACATATATGGGTCTACTTCATATGACCTAAATTTCATTTGACTGAAAGTCATTTGACTGAGACCAAAATAGTGCGATCCTGGAGTTAGTATATATATATATATATATATATATATATATATATATATATATATATATATATATATATATATGTATATATATATATATATATATATATATATATATATATATATATGTATAGGGGGGTGTGGGGGCAAAGTCCCCCACATAGTTTAGGTAAATATTGTTTTCTGCAAATTGTTATTCATTGCAGTTATAAATATCCATGTGTATATTTTAAAATGTATAAAATGTGCCCCCCACACCCCCAAACTATATATGCTAACTCCAGGATCGCACTACAGTGGGGAAATTGGCATATACCTTTTACTTTAATGTGTCATTGTTATGAGATTCAGTCAAATGAGTTTTCAGTCTTTTGAATTTTCAGTGTTTTGGTCTCAGTCAAATGAATTTCAGTCAAATGAAATTTAGGTCATATGAAGTAGACCCTATATATTATCTGAAGCCGATAATACTTAAGAACAAATATATCCTAAGGGATACGAAACAGTTTCTAGAGGATCTTTATGATTCTGTAGTTGATAAACCACCTTCTGATGTATGTATTATGGCAACTCTAGATGTGCAATCGCTATTTACAGTTATTCCCAATTGCCATGGGATAGACATGTTAAAACGATATCTGTTGGATGATGGTACTTATGAGTCTAATGAAATTGATCTCATATGCTTCCTGTTAGAAACTGTTTTGGAGAATAATTTGTTCCTTTTTGAAAATGAGCTGTTTCAACAACGTGCTGGCGTAGCTATGGGCACATCTTGTGCCAACAGCTACGCCAACATAGTCATGGCCACTTGGGAGAAGGAATATGTGTTGAAGGAAGGTATGGGTTTTCCCATAATATTCTTTCGTCAATTTGTGGACGACCTTTTCCTTTTGTGGGAGGGGGATGAGCCTAGTGTCTTTCGGTTTATAGAATACATCAACAGTACGACTACTTTTTTGAAATTTACAGCTAATACTTCTAATACATCAATTGAGTTTCTTGATGCATGTATTTATAGATCTGTGAAGGGAGATTTCAATACAGAAATGTTCAGAAAAGAGTGCTATAGGAACACCTATGTGAACGTAACAGTATGCACCCACAGCACATATTTAAAAATGTGATGAAAAGACAGGCATTGAGAGTGTCAAGACTAGCAACTGATGATGGGAAATTTAGTGGAGAACTTGGTAATCTTGGAAAATGCTTCCTTGAGAGAGAATACTCGAAGAAAGAAGTAAACATAGTACTTACACAGGCATATACTATGAGGACAGGATTAGGTAAACCATATTTTTCCAACACTAGTAGCTGATGCTAATCCCAGGGACAAATTTATGAGAGTTCCAGTGACATACTCCAGTAACATTACATTGTTAAAAAATGTGTTCAATAAGAACTGTAACATTCTTTGCGCTGATGAAAAAGTAAGGCAAATGGTCGGTGATGTTCCACACTATGCATTTAAAAATAAAAACTCCCTCCAAAGAATTCTTTGTGGCCCAAAATTGAATTTTCAAAATGACAGTCAGGCTATAGGGTCTCGATATGGCACTGCACCATGTAATCAGTGTCATTTTTGTAAATATCTTGATAGTTCGGGTGGATTTCACCATTAAGACACAGGGAGACAACTGAGGTTTTGCTTGAGAGGAAATTGTAATAGTACAAACTTGGTATACCTGGGTTTTTGTTTAGAATGCTTTTCATTTTATATAGGAATGACCACAGGCAGGTTATGAGATCGGATTAGGGAACATCTTTATGGCATCTCCAAACGTGTTGATACCAATGCCCTGGCATGACATGTTACTGCTGCGGGGACAGGACATGAGTTTAGGTTCATGGGTGTTGAATTAGTACCATTCAGTATTAGAAAGGGGCTTGTTAGAAACAGGGTTGAGAACAGGGGGTTAAAATGGATCATCAGGATGAGGGCGAATATGGGTAAGGGACTTAATGACAAGTTATCTATCCAACCTGTATTGGTGAACAGACCTCTCTCTACACAGATGAGAAGTTTTTTATATATATGTTTTAACACAGATTCACATTTTTACCTATTTTTATTTATGGTTATATAGGTATTGCACTACTATATGCTGATATTGTATATACTTTTAAAATGTTTTATGATGGTTTCATGATTTATTTGTGTTGTGTCTTTAAATGTTGAATTGATGTGATGTCACATTGTTAAATGGATATTTAAATGCATGGATTTATTTTGTTAGAATTGTCTGATGAAGCAGCTTGACTGCGAAAGTGCTCACCATTGTATTCAGTTATATTAAAGCAGTGTTTTATCTAGCCGTGGTTTGGTACTGTTATATTTTTTATGTTCATTCTCTTGTTGGAGCACTGATTTATTCACACAGCCTGCTTGTTTTTGTCGATTAGTTCTTCATTGCAGTTATAAATATCCATGTGTATGGTTTAAAATGTATAAAATGTGCCCCCCACACCCCCCAAACTATATATACTAACTCCAGGATCGCACTACAGTGGAGAAAATGGCATATACCTTCTACTTTAATCTGTCATTGCTATGAGATTCAGTCAAATGAGTTTTCAGTCTTTTGAACTTTCAATGTTTTGGTCTCAGTCAAATGAATTTCAGTCAAATGAAATTTAGGTCATATGAAGTAGACCCATATATATATATATATATATATATATATATATATATATCTTCGTTCAGCTTTTTCCTGGTTAGGGGTATATATATATATATATATATATATATATATAGATATATATATATAGATATATATATATATATATATATATATATATATATAGATATATATATATATATATCTTCTTTCGGCTTTTTCCCGGTTAGGGCTATATATATATATATATATATATATATATATATATATATATATATATATCTTCTTTCGTTTTTTTCCCGGTTAGGGCTATATATATATATATATATATATATATATATATATAGTACAGTACAGCATACTAGAAGAGCAGCATTTTTAATAATAGTAGTTCAGATGAAAGTTCAGTGACTTTCTAATGACTGTAATGTGCTGTTTTTTAATTTTATTGTGACCCTAAGTATTCACTATACATTTAAACTTCAGGGCCACAAGTATTTTCACTATTTCAACACAAGTAATAAGAGCAGAGGACTATACTTGCATCTATAATACTGCATTTACTGTGAGGGACTTTATATTAAGTTTTATACATCATACATAATTATGGTAGCATGTTATGTACCTAATTTATGTAGAATAGCATTATAGTCTGATGAATAACTCAGTTTGTTGGTTTATTTTTGGAGCTTTACAGTTGCATTGTAATAGCTAGCCTTAATACATATTTGCAATTTGTATACCAAATATGAAGGAACTGAATAACAGTAACCTGGATAATTTAATATGGATTTAAGCTGACTTGTGAATGAATGTCTTTAAAAACTTTCCCTGACAATAGACATGGTAGAGGAGTAACTAAAATATCTAAATAGTGTTTTAGACAGAAAAATAGAAGGAAATACCCTAAAACTAAGAGACCTAAATTATATTTCAAATACAATACACAGGGAATACCCTACAGTGTTATATGCTGCTGTTGTGGCTTTAAAAACAGCAATGGATTTTATCAAGGAAATTGAATTACTTAATTACAGTAAGAAATCTATGGACAGATATCAAACATTCCCAGCAAAAGAAAAGAATTGCAAGAAAGGAAAATAATTATTGAAGGCATAAATATACATAACTGAAGGCCATGCATGAAGAAGTACTATTTGATAAAATAAAAAGAAAGAAAATTACAGTGGATAGAAGGAAAAAGTAATTTCTAATGCAAACCAAACATCATACAGACTTAAGAAATAACTGGGGTTCAGGTAGTCACCAATTGTGGCTACTTATTACCTACTAAACAATCCCATACTTATAGCCGGGATTTCTCATAATAAATAAAGATCAACAAAAAGCCTTTTACTTTTGATATGCCAAAGATTGATAACATAATTACAGAAAATAAGGTAAGACGAAATAAACATGAATATTTCCAGAAATAGATATTGATTCAGTTAGTAACATTGGATTATATGATAATAATAATAATTACACAGCAAGCAAGGCTATAAATGGTATCACTACCCCCCCATTATTAAACACCTTCTGTTTCCAGAAGGGCAAAGCCAGTCAGACCAGGTTTTATATATTAAGTCAGTTTTTTTTCAGAAATGTGGTAAACATCTGATAATATATCTTTCCCTCTACCATGCTGTATTTTATCTTGGGTTTCACATGAGTGTTATGTAAGTAATAAATTGTGGGATAATATTAAATGCTTTTTAGAGTTAACAGTTACAAATCAGAAACCCATCTTGGGTACGCTAAACGTAGTACTAATTTAGATGTATATTTCTGTAATATTTGTAGCATAGCAAGGATGGATTCATGTTGTTAACCTGCACAATGTTACAATCACAGTAGTCACCAAGGCTTGGAATACCTTCAATGTAGGTTTAAATGGAATTAATAAATTTGACTTCATGAGATGTGGATTTGACCACTGATGAGATGCCAACATGACTTGTAAGCTCTTCCTCTTAGAACACAAGTATAATCCTCATCCTTTTATGTAAGTTTCTTATTCATAGGAATCACAGGAAAGATAAGGAAGCTGGTTCTTGTAACCATTAATGCCTTACCAGTACCAGCTCTTATATTGCAAACCCTCTCTTAAACATAGTTAGGTAAATCAAGCCTTGGGGTGAATTTCTGAGTTCCCGTCCAGTCATTGTGGTCCCTTTTGCAGGAAAACAGTGTATTACACCTCTAAACTTGCAGAAGGAATCTATTCCAGAGGTGCAGGTGGTGCTGTTTAATGAAGCTCTCTCTCTCTCTCTCTCTCTCTCTCTCTCTCTCTCTCTCCATGTTTTATTTATCTGCTGGTGGAAACCTGTTTCTAGTGTTAGTGAGACCATTTAACTTGTGCAGATGCAAGAGATACAAGAGATCCAGGATCACTTAGTCCCATATTGCATGGAAGGCCAGGCACAGATCATCTCTCAGGAGTATATAAGACACTGAATAAAAGGACAGCTCTTTCAGTCTTTCCTGGTAGGCTATGTTTTTAGGACAGTAATCTCCTTAGTTAAGAAACATTGAGGCCTTTGCAGTGGTTTACTCTGCCTACTGATGTACATCCTAAAAGGGGCATTGCACTCAGTAACTAACCTAATCAATGCTGAAGTATTGGGAAACTATTTATTTATTTTACATTTGTTAACCGGGATGGTCCGACTGGATTAATGTCCATTTTCAGTGAAGGCCCGGGGAGAAAAGCTCCAAGGTACATGTACACAATACAGTTGCCAGAACAATTGGTGTGTTGCATTTACACCCAGGTTACATTTACTCACAGGTTACAGAACAAAGCAATACAACACAACATAATGCCTGAGGCTTACATATCAATGCAAGTATGTATATACAGGTAATAACAACGTATTACCTTCAGGATTGAGAATATATTGAGTAGTTTTAGTTATGGTTTTGACCATTGTGATACTGAGAGGGGTGGCTGAAGAGACATTTATAGAGGAGAGGAGTGTGAGATGGATAGGGCACTAGTCAGGGTTGGTACTGGGACATATCCAGTGTGATTTAAAGTAATATTTAATCTTGTTTTGAATATGGTTAGTGAAGGTTCTAGGGTTAGGTCAGGTGGTAGTAAATTCCATATCTTTCTGACAGAGTTAGCAAAGAGAGAGTCACCAGTGTGGTTGGATTTTAATGTTTGAACTAGGAGTTTGGTGGACTAGCGGAGTGGTCGATTGTTGCTGTAGGGGCAGATCATGTTTTTTAGGTCAGGGGTATTTTCTGGCTGATGGAAGATTTTATGAGCAACTATGAGCTGGTTGAGTTGTAGAAGGTGAGATAGTTCAAGCCAGCCTAGGAGATTTAGGTTGTGGCAGTGGTGGGTTCGGTAGGGTGTGCTAGTAGCAAATCTGGCGATATGGTTGTAACAAGATGATAATTTATTGAGATCAGTTTTGCTCAGGTAAGAGAAAAGAGGAGAGGCATAGAGAAGGGTAGATAGTAGGTGGGAGTGGGCGATTGCAATTCTTGCAGGTGGAGTGAGGAATGATTTGATCCTATAGAGAGAGCCAACTTTTTTATTGATGGTTTTTATAGTTTGATTGATGTGCATGTCAAAACTGAGATTGTTATCAGCTGTGACACCCAAGAGTTTAGTTTGAGTTTCTGGGGAGATAATGGTCCCATTATTAGCTGTTATGCTGAAGAGTGGTGGGGTGGACCTACGTGTAGGGGAGAAGAGGAGTAACTTAGTTTTGTTGGGAGTTAGGATTAGATGGTTTAGTAGCCATTTTTAAAGCACGTTAAAGGTGTTTTGGGTTATTGTGGTAAAATTTGTCGGGTTGGTGGCAGAACAAATCAGGGTGGAGTCGTCTGCATATTGAATGCAGGCAGCCTCCAGTATGATTGTGCTAAGATCATTTATAAAGATGGAGAAGAGAAGGGGACCTAGTATTGAGCCCTGGGGGACTCCTAGCCTGATGGGGAGGCATGAGGATAGTTTACCCTGATACAGAACAGCCTGCTGCCTGCCTTGTAGGTAGGAATCCAACCATTGGAGTGCCTGATTGTCTAATGTGAAGGCCTTCAAGGTGTTCATTAGCATTTTGTGATTGACCATGTCAAAAGCCTTGGAGAGGTCTAGGAAGAGTGCAGAGGTAAGTTCGTTATTGTTGCAGTTGTGGTTTATAATGTTAGTAAAAGAGAGGAGGGCTGATGTAGTGCTGTGATTTGGCCTAAAGCCATGTTGAGAGTTGGACAGTAGTTTGTTCTGTGTGAGATATTTCATGAGTTGAATATGAACACACTTCTCCATAATTTTAGCTAGTGGTGATAAAATAGCTATGGGCCTGTAGTTAGACAGTTTGGTAGAATTACCCCCTTTATGAAGAGGTATGACATGTGAGATTTTCCATATGTTGGGGATAGATGCTTCTGATATGGATCGGTTGATTAGAATTGAGATGGGGTATGCAATTGCAATGCAGCCTTTTGTAGGTAGTCAGCTGGGAGGAGGTCAGCAGCCAGAGTGGTGGGTCTTAGTTTCTTTAGTAGGGCCTTAATGAGTTGAGTAGACACTGGTTGGAAGCTAAAGGATGTATTGGTATAGGTATTGTCAGTATTTGGATTAGAGCTGGTGGGAGTGAGCTGGCTAGCCAAAAATTGGATAGTTTCAGTGAAGAAGGTGTTAAAGGAGTTAGCAATATCCTCTGGATATGATCTGGATGATATTCCTGCTGCAATGAATTGCACCAAAATGAAGGGTTTTCTTACTATTGTTGTCCTATAATGATCAAAGCAGATGGAATTATCAACCCATGTTCCAAGGTCCCTAAAAATTGCTCATTTTGTTGTGGGGAATTGTCTATGCTATATTCTGGGGGAAGGAGTGTTTTCCAAATTTAACACTATTGCATTCTTTTGAATTTAATTTGTGACTATTTTTAACACACCAGGTATTGACAAATGTAGGTTCCTACTGATGGGTTAAAGTGTCAGAGGGGAACATGACATTGGCACAAGTTTGCAATCATCTGCAATTTTTTTTTAGCCACAGCTGATCATTCATGGTCTGGAGATCAGAAGAGTAAATGTCAAACAGGAGGAGTCCCAGCAATAAGCCCTCTAGGTCACCTTCATTTTATCTGATGAGGCACAAGCCATCCATATGTGGCTTCTATCTTTTAGACAGTTTTCTAGTAAGGGGTATGGTGTCAAATGCCTTGAGCCACAGTCCAGCAGGGAGAACAGCTCATGCACTCCACGTAACTGAGCCACAGTCCACAAGGGAGAACAACTCATGCACTCCACGTAACTGAGCCACAGTCCAGCAGGGAGAACAACTCGTGCACTCCATGTAACAGAGCCACACTCCAGCAGGGAGAACAACTCATGCACCCACGTAACTGAGCCACAGTCCAGCAGGGAGAACAACTCATGCACCCATGTAACTGAGCCACAGTCCAGCAGGGAGAACAACTCATGCACTCCACGTAACTGAGCCACAGTCCAGCAGGGAGAACAACTCGTGCACTCCATGTAACTGAGCCACAGTCCAGCAGGGAGAACAACTCATGCACTCCACGTAACTGAGCCACAGTCCAGCAGGGAGAACAACTCATGCACTCCATGTAACTGAGCCACAGTCCAGCAGGGAGAACAACGTTTCAGACTAGCACACAATGAATTACAGTTCTCCAGCTCAGTAGTCTCCAGAAAAGGAAACACCCTTAACAGCTGAAGTATACTAATGAATGACACGCCCAATCTCAAGAACCTAGCTCACAAGGAGTTAAAAGACAGTTTATGGATTCAACTAAAGTAAAATAGAGCACAATTAAAATCAAAAGTAACTCCTAAAGCATGTTATGCTTGCAACATTTTTTCTATGATCCTTTGTATATTCTATTACCCTGAATACCTCATGGATTCCCTGGCACTTGAATATCATTCTGTGTGCTTTGGATACGACTGCACAGACCAAATGATCACTTAGAACACAGCAACTTAATTTGATTGGTCTGAACTTCTGTTCATGACCTTCTGTTGTTAAAAAGTATATCATGCAGGAATTAATGTGTAGTATTGTCATGTCTAATACAGTTTTAGGTATAATTTTATGATTTGTATTGCTTACTACTTTAAAGCCTCACAATACATATTCGGCAGCTAAATGCTAAAGTAAAGGAAATGCTTTCTAGCACTTCTATACTAACCTAAAAGTTGATATTCTTGCTCATCAAGATATAAAAATAGCAAATATATAGTCGTAGTGCCTAAAAAGGTGTGCGAGAGGTCCAGTAATGCATAGTCTGGTGAGAACCTCCAAAAAGGTACACCTGTTTTTGGAACTAGAAACTTGAATTGGAAAATGTTAGAAACTAAGAAAGGTTGAAAGAGTAAATGAACATGGGTAAAAACAAACACATGGAGCAGATCCTAGTAAGTGTAATCTGTGCCCAAACAACAATTCTCCTAACTTCTCCCAGTTCTTTATGGAACTGCAGACTCTTAACGGAGATGTCCTTCCTCTATTTGTGGATAGGGAAATTAAACACTACACTACATTCTGTCTTAGGCCATAGCTTTCCTAACATGCAAAGACATATATAATCACACAAACCTGTTTCAGATAATGAAACAATCTGCATTATTTAACCTATGTGCATTACAGTACCTTACTGTCCCATGACATGCATTCACTGTATCATGCTTTCTGTAAGATTTAGAATAGATTTATTATTGGATATATCATCATCATCTGTGCTGCAAAATATTGTGGAAACAGATATTAACAATTATAAATCAAAGCAAACACACTTGGAAAACTGCAAATAATAAAAAAAAATGCAAGAGAAAGTTAACTTCTTAACCAAAAATATTTTTATTAAATGAACAATCTTTTTGGAATCAGTTCCTTTTTCAGGTTGACATTTTTGTATCATGTCCTTCTTAAACATAATGCAGCATCCAATAAAATTTCACATACAGTTATTTCATTAACATTTTAATTCCAGCTAAAACATATTTAAGTGTCTTAATTTAAGGGTGCGTTTAATGTTAATACTTCATTAAGCCCGTACTCTTTCATAGCATTATATTTTAGTCGCCAGTTTAATTCATTCAAAAGCAGAATATTCCTATACCCTCCCTTCATTTCATACAAATGCTTTGATCATCAGGCAATCAAAATGGACACATTCTGTTTAATGTTTGGTAAATGCATTACCCTATTTTCCATTTTAAATTGTTGTAATATGTTGATTTATTCCAGTATGTATACGTCTCTCTATTTTCCCAATATGCAATGCATATCAAAACATGTGGCAATATACACCAGATTGATGTCTTATAATTAATATAAAAATGAAATGTATAAACTTTACAAGAATCAGAATGGAGAAAACTTGACATTTCATATATATTTGTGTGTGTGCATGCATATATTGGTATTTGCATGTTGATCAAGCCCCAAAATTACAAATTAACTTTCACTGAATATTCCCACTATTTCTGCCCTTTATTAAATTATTCCTTCAATAACAGATTACACAACTGTACCTGCTGCTTTTCCATCTCATGTACAATGCTGGTTATTGCAGCTCACAGTGATTATGAGATAATATATCTTGACACATTCTGTAAACCTAGGCTATCACAGGCTTTTTTCTCAGCATAATAGCAAAGTCCGGGCATGTGCTAGATCTCTCAATAATGCTAAAATGAAAACATACCACACCCATTCCTACTTATGTATACCAACTCAGAGATTGCACTGCTGTGAAAAAAGGAACATTCTCAGTCCCCAGTGCACCAAGATATCATCAAGCAAATATGGAGAAAGGTGGAAAAAAAAGTAAATTTTCAAACTTTTTTGCTGGTATTTCAAGCACTCAAACTATTGCTTGACAAAAACTGTATATAAACATACACACACACACACACACACACAGATATATATGTGTGTGTGTGTGTGTGTGTGTGTGTGTGTGTGTGTGTGTGTGTATATACATAGATAAATATGGGTTTATATTATAACATCGAAGTAGTAAAATGTCAAATGTAATAATATTGTACCCAAAACAGCAAACACTGAAAATAGTGAAGCTGCAGAACATCGAATTCTTTCCAAGGGAAATAATTTGGTGGGCTGTTTCTGCTGCTTCACTATTTTCTCTACTGTAGTGCAAAGGTTACGGATCGGGTTAAGGTAAGTGTGCGAACGGACCGGGTTAAGGTGAGTGTGGGAATGGGATAGTTAGGGACCTTAGGGTTAGGGAACGGGTAAGGTGAGTGTGTGATAGTTATGGACCTTAGGGTTAGGGAGTGGGTAAGGTGAGCATGCGATAGTTACAGACCTTAGGGTTAGGGTTTGGGTTAAGGTAAGTGGATAGATAGTAGTGTATGTACGGTTTACTGTAGGGTTAGAAGTAGGATTTTAAGTGTATATGTGTGGATTACTTTTTTTGGTGTGCTTGTGTTGTGTGTGTGTTTCTCAGAATAGCAAATTTTTTCCCTGGAAAAAAATTTGCTGTTCTGAGCTTTCGATTATATCACATTTCAACATTCCAAGTTCGAGCTTATGGTGTTCGATGTTTTGGGATTTCGATTATGTGATATACACCCGATAAAGATACAGATATATTGGAAGGTGGGGGGTGGGAAGACGAAGAAGAAGAGCAGAGTGTGTCGGAAAGAAGACTATGGAAGGTTATTGGCATTAACATGTAAGTTAGACAAGACATGAACACCGTGTTGAGCTGACAAGTGAAAGGGGAAGCAGATGTACAGATGGTACAAAGACCCAAAGGGAATAGTGACAAGACCCTCTCAGGCTATACCACTCTAGTATGGACAGCCTGCTATGTCTCTGCCCTGATATTCCTGAATGAGGGACCCCAGTGCTGAGGTGGTCAAGGCCTCCTGTGGCTCAATGGTTGGAGCAAACTTGGTATGGGACCCACCACTCCTTTACCACCCAGTCCACTGCGGCCTGTACCAAGTCATGAAGCTCAGGTTGTCTTACCAGACTACCATGGTGCAGGGTGCCCATCAGAGTAAAGCCACTGCTCCCACCCTGTGAAGCAATCCCTGGACAGGCAGGGGGAGGAAGTGATCTACCCCGCACCTAGGTCAATGGTAGCTGATGTGTCCCATGATCTACTGGATTTACAGAAGGAAACAAAAAAAATGAGGCAAGAAAAGGACACTTAGAAGATACCTTTATTTCACAGAGAAAAATGACAAAAGCAATATTTTTATTCAGTATGTGTAAAGTAGCAATAATTATTTAACAAGTACTAATGTGTACAAGTTCATACAAAGCTTTGCTTGGACTGCAAAATTTGATGTCTTCATAAGATTACATTTCCTAAATCATGACTGAAGGACTGCACTGTTTCTATTTGTATTGATGCTAAACCATACTTATGCTCAGGACAGCAGTTGTGCCTGCCTTATTGGGTACAGGCTGTGGTAACCACAGTTGCATCAGGGGCTGTGGAAATAAAAGCAAAAATATAGGAATTATTGAAAATGATTAATGTTTGTGCGATATACTTCAAATTCTTAAGTGCAGCTTTTATACTTTGAAGTATAATTTCTATAATCTCACCCCAATCAATACAACTGAACGGAACTCACTGGTGGTGTTCTCTCAAATAAAACACTAACAAAAGTTTAATGAACCCCCAAAGTAGCATGAACCATAAACCAGGCTGATTCAGAGTGTAATTTTAATTGCTTTCATTTCTTTAATGACCAAATGGAACTTCATCAGAACATATAAATCATACACCAGCAAACATTTAAATAATGTATAAGAATCACATGATTCATCAGTGGACATGTCCCTTCCAACAAAAATGTTCCTAAATAAAATCATAAAACATTACTTTTGCTTGAAATCCGGTAGTACACTCTTCCAGATATTATTTAAAAGATTCTTGGATTTTATTGATTTTGTTAAACAATTACAACTTTGTTGGATCTGAGAGGTTTTTTTTAGTAACTTTAGATGCATTGACATTATATCCTTTCCACTGTGCACGAGCTGAATTCATTAAACAATATTTATGATACCATTTAATGTTCTGATGAAGTTCCATTGAAAATGAGTTTATAGTGTTCAAAGAAAGTAACTGAGGGATGCATTCTGCACTTCAAAGTGTTATGTATGTGTTTAGAAAAGGGAAGGCTAGCATTATAAATGTAAGGAAGCTGCTAAAAGGCAGTTCTTAGCGTCTGTAATGGATACATTCAGATTCACCAAATACCGTTGGTTGGGGGGTATTGATCTGCTTATTGATGAAAAACTTTTGCTGCTATGTCAGCTTTGAAGGTAATTAGTTTCAGGAAGGCCAGAATCTTTCAAGTGTTGTTCTGGCTGAAAACAAGTTTGAATTGTTACCAGTAATCTGAACAGACTTTTTTCTATTAAATGCAAGTTCCCTTTGTAATATGTACATGTTCATTGTTAATATTTATGTATTTTTAATCGACATTTTCATCAGTAAGTACACCTCCAAAGTTATGGAATTGATAAAGAAGACAAACAGTACATTTGGCATTGCATCAAACCTTATGACCAATATGTGGTTCAATAAGTCTCTCATCCCACCCTTTCCCATCCACTGAGGCAAAAGGTACCTATGAATGTCATTTGTAAAAGTTCTGAAAATTCCCAGTACATTATCTATATAATGTCTTTTGTCTTACAAAGGGGTACCACAATGGCCTCCTTCTTAGTGCTACACATACCTTGTAAGTTAAGTAAATACAGTACTGACTGAAAATGTCATCAGATAAACTAACTTATTAAGATTATAATGTAGTACCTGGCTGCAGCAGGTAACACAAACAGAAAACGTTACACACTCCAATATAACTATTAGCTTAGTGTATTATTGCTCACTGCATTTGGACAGTGTACTGGTGGAGCGGTTGTGTTGTCACCTCACAGCAAGAGGTTGTCCAGTTCGATTCTCGGCTGGGATACCTTCTGTGCAGAGTCTGCATGTCCTCCGTGTGTTAGTGTAGGTTTCTTCTGGGTGCTCCAGTTTCCTCCCACATTAGAAAGACATGTCTAGAGTGTTTCTCCTTGGACCTCTGCTGAAAATTGGCTTTGTTCCAAGTCAGACTTTCCCGGTAAATAAATTTATAGTAAAAATGAAACAAAGAACAAGAACAAGTTCTAAGTTATTTAAGTTTAAATATGCATGTTCAGAAAAAAGTAATCAAAAGCATTTTGAAACAATGGTGAGACCTGGCTTTCTGTAGAAAGATGTTCATAAATGTAATGGAGAGAGAATGGATTCTGAAATGTTATAATTTTCACATATGGTATTGCAGTGAAAAATTACAAAATACCACAATTATTACAGAATGGCTTTGATAGTATATACTGGACAGAAGCTACAAAATAATTTGCATGCATTTTTTGAAACTTTTGATCCATTTGTAACAATCAAGCCCTCTGTTTTGAAAAGACAGAAGTGCATATAGACTTTCCATTCAAATGCTGTGCTTTTCAGGGATTTTCCCTGATTTTGACTAAGAATTTTACTACATCCCTTCTATGTTTTTTTATTTTTTGAAGCAACTGTGATAATAGTAAGAAAACAATAACAGATATCACGGTTAAAGACCTCTTATTCCACAGAAAATACATGTTAATGGAGTTTATTCTATGGTGTCTTTCTTAAATAAAACTAATACTTAAAAATACAAAACTAACCCTGAAGATTTTGGGTTTGCCCCTGATGCTTTGGGTAACAGTTGAAGTGTCATGATTGTACAATGGAAAGTTGAAGGTGGTGATTAATGTTTAGGATATTCTGATTGATAAAGTAGCAGAAGGTATTCAAAGAAGTAAACCAACCTGCGAATGGAGAAAAGAGATTCTGCTGATGGGGATAGGTACAACTAGGGATACAGAGAATAGACAAGATAGGGCAGGAATTTACTGGAAAAATATGGCAAAGGAAACAAGTATTGGGAGCAAATATCAAGAGATGGAAAGGTAACAGAATGGGGAGAAGCCAAGGAAACATTTGTACTGCAGGCTAGAGACTGCCTTCTCTATCAGGGATTGATATCAGAATATAGGCAAAGATAAAAGAATGGGAGAATCCTAAGCGAAAGACAAGCACTGGTAGAGCATTTAGTTGAATCTAGAGCAGAAGCTGCTGATAAAAAAGGGATAATTAGTAGGATCTGTAAAATATTGCATGATAACTATAGGAATCAATCACAGGCAGAAAAGATTGGGAAGAGAGATTGGATATGCAATTCACAAGGAAATAATGGGAGCACATATGTACGACACCCAAATATGCGACAAAGTCTAGAACATTATTTTCACTTGGAGATATTTGCATGGGCATTTTTATAACCCCAACAGACTCAAAAGGATTCTTGCTCTGGCAGATGTCAAATGTTGGTGATGTGGTCGAGAAGACAGAGGTAACTGGGAACATATGCTTTCAGAGTGTAATGAGTTGGCAGATGTTAAAAATTCCATACAGCACTCTGTCAGAAATATTGTGTGAGCAAAAGGGTGAAACTGAGGAAATGATTTTTTTTTTTTAACTGGGATACAGGATCTAAATTGCCTAGACATAGTAAAGCCTTGTTAAGTTTAATTCTGGTAGATGCTAAAAAAAGCAATTACTAAAATAATTGATATCAGGGTATAAACCAACTATATCTAAAGTATTGAATATTTTAAGAGAGATAAAAGAACTGGAAGTGGGATCTTTAGAAAAGGGTAGGAGCAACTTACATAGAAAAAATGTAAATTATGGGGACTATAAATACGGAATAATGTTTTGCAGTGGGGCGAGGTTTAAGAGAAGACAAGAATTGAGCAATTTATGTGATGGTGGTCTGATGATAGCCATAAAAAGGAATATATGTGATGTATCATGTTTGTAACTGGGAACATGTCAATGTGGTTTGCTTTCTTTTATATAAATGTATGTTTTCCTATGTATTAAGTAAATGTATTAAGTGATATTCAGTAAAGGTGTTAAAAAAAGGTTTAGGATATTCTGATACAAAGTATTGTATGGTGAACATTTTATTTATCAAGACAGAAATAAGAGTACTTGAGACATTTTTTTCCAGTCAAAATCAATTCTACTTTTTTGAGTTGGAAATATCAAGATTAACACATTGTTTTAGCAGTTCGTCATTCACTGAATTATATTTCCTTCAGTATTTCAAAGATTACATTTGATCTACTATAGACAAGATACCAACAATACATCTCATGATAATATTTTTTTCTTTTTATAATCTAGCTATGCATTTCATATATATGACTAATGTCTATCTGCAACCACTTTATTAACCTGTACATTCACTCTACTATTTATTTCATCACAGTTGTTATCTCTGTATATTTCATCACTGGTTTTATCTCGGTATATCTCTCCAGCTTCACCATCCTGGCTGCCCTGCTTGCCTAAGTAGCTAAGCCCTGCCGGAAGAATAGAAACTCCATTCATCTACCAAACAAGTTTTGCCTATGAATAAATCCAAACTCTCCCTGTGAATAACTCATTCCAGATAAGAAAGTATGTTTAACAGATACTGTACTCTGGAGTAATTATTTTTTAACTATAACCCGAGGTGCTAGGTGGTTATAACTCTCTCCCTAGCCAGGACAGCCAGCAGCCATACCCTTTCAATATCTGGCCCTTATTTGTCCCCTACTGTAATTATAGTGTGTATCTACCAGGTGGCTCCCCTGCCTACTCTTATTCAAGTAACTTCTATAAAGCCCCTTCCTCTAGTACAGTATTTTTTCCCTCCTTCTTTTCTAGCTTTAACCCCTCCTGGTCCATCTATTCCCTTTAGTAAGCAAGCTGTTTCGTTTAGTAAAGCTGTCAATATTCTATTTTTTTCCTTACTATTTCCTTGATTTTAGCCCCTCATGGTCCCTTCTCTTCCCTGTGATTTACTCTACTCTTGTTACTACTTTCTCCTTTAAATGTCCCTCTCCACCTATCATACCTACCTCCTCTCTTACCTTTACTACCTCCAAACTTTATCCTCAGCAATCAGCTTGCTAATCTCACAGATCTTCTCTCCCTTGGTTCTACCCACTCCGTTCGCCCTGCAGGCTCACACTGCTTCCCTACCCTACCCCCAAATCCCACACACCCCCAGAGGTCCAAAACCTATACTTTCCTTAACCACACCCTCTCTCCCATCCCATAACTCCTACCTACCAATCAAGATACATTAACAGCCACACCCCTCCTCCTAACCAACTCCTACCAGCAGCCACTCCTTAACTAGTTTACCTATTCTCTTATCAGGTGCCCAATTAGTATTAGTTCCATTTCTCTAATCCTGCCTAACCTTTACCTCTATACTATCTTAACTCTGCCCCACCTCCTTACAAATCATTATTAATTCCATTAATATGCCTCAAGTAACGAAAGCCTTCTTTACCAATCTAATACTCATAGCTATACTGACAACTGCCCTTTCATCAGCCTATATCCTTACCTCTATTGAAAATCAGTATTATAATGAGTTTATTTACTTCCCAAAACAGACAGCCATACACACCCCAATACTTTCTCATAGTCAGATAACCCTCACTTTTAATCCTAGTTATCTACTAGCCAAATATCATAGGCTCTCACAAATTAAATATGATAAACCTACAGGAAAGAAAGTTAAATATCTAACTAGCTTTCTACTTAACCCAATATTAAAACTAAAGAATCTACCCTTAAAAGATGGTGACATCCACCCTAACCCAGGACCAACATATCCAGCTAACCCAGGACCAACAAAACCAGCTAACCCAGGCCCAACAAATCCAACTACTCTACTTGCTCATCCTAATCTGCCTAACTCTTTTTTGATAGGGCACCTTAATATCCGCAGTGTTAACAACAAAATAGCCCACCTCCAGGCCCTTCTAGATACCCATTCATTTGACATCTTCTGCCTAACAGAAACCTGGTTAAAACCAGGTACTAAAGATAACGAAATAGTTCCCCAAGGTTACAACATATTGAGACACGACCGATTAAAACGTAAAGGCGGGCGAGTAGCAATCCTATTTAAAGATGGACTACACATCTCCCCCTTACCATACAACCAACCTCAGGACAGTAAGGCAGAAGTACTAATCTCTAGACTTCATATCAACCCTAACAAATAAGTATATATCATTTGTATTTACCTGCCTTCTGGCAATAATACCAATACAATAGAAGATATACTAAGCTGGGTGTCCTCAACTTACCCACAAGAGACAATAATATTAGGTGATTAGAGTGACTGACTGGAAAGGAATCATTGCTGATATGCCCACCTCCCTCATCAACCTTCAAGGCTTTACTCAAACAAACACCCCCACAACCAGAATCAACAAAGCAAACAAAAAAGAGAACACATTAGACTGGATACTCATAAATAGACAGCAACAAGCTTATAAGGTAGGAACACTCCCTGACGACATTAATGATCATACTTTGACTTATATTACTAGGTAGAAAAATGATATCTCTAACCCCCCCCCCCCCTATATGATTTTGCACACAAACACTTTAACCCAGCATTGTTCCAAAGTGAACTTAAAGCCTGTGACTGGAACCCCCTAAAAACTCTCCCACTTGAAGAAGCCATTAAATATTTTAACTCTAAATTCTTAGCTATCTTAGATACCCATGCACCCAAATGATCTATCAGAATGAAGTCCAAACCAGCCCCCTGGCTAACTAAACAAACCAAACAAAAAATCCTGCTCAGGAACAAGTCTTGGGCTAAGTGGTGAGCCACTAAAGATATCTCTGAGCAACAATCCTTTAGGCAGTTAAGAAATAGTACAAAAAAGTCAATACTTACAGACAAAAAGAACTATTACTGTAAACTACAGGACACTCACCATAATAATCCTCAGATGTTCTGGTCAAGCATCAACAAACTCCTTCTCCCAGGCCACTCTCATACTCCTACACCACTAGGGACCAGTTTAAATACCCCCAGCAAACTGCCAATGCCTTTAGTGCTTTTTTGAGAGAGACTATACAATCGCTAGCTAGTTAACTAATCCCAGACAACTCAAATCTTCCTACCACCACACCTGGGTCACTTCCTACATTCCATTTGCAACCAATATCTACCACCTTTATCTATAACTTAATCCAAAAACATAAGCCTTGCACTCCTTCTGCTGACCAGCTTCCATCAGAATATCTGCAGAAAGCAGCCAGAACAATTGCCTTTCCAATATCCCTACTCATAAATAGAACCATAAAGGAGGGAACCATTCCTGACATCTGGAAAATCTCTCACATTATCCCCTTACACAAAGGTGGTAACTCTAATGAGTACTCTAACTACCGGCCAATAGCTCTCTTATCACCCTTAGCAAAGATTATGGAGAAATGCATTCACCATCAACTATTAAACCACTTGACACAACACAACATAATAGCTAACTGCCAACATGGCTTTAGACCATCACATAGTACCACAACTGCTCTATTATCCTTCACTGATGCCATCAATAGAAATTGTAATGAAAACAAACTCTCATCTGCACTCTTTATTGACCTCTCAAAAGCTTTTGATATGGTAAACCATACCCTTCTTATAAATATTCTTCAATCCCTTTCCTTTGACTCTCAAGCTATTCAGTGGTTCAAGTTCTACCTCAGCAACAGACAGCAGGCAGTACTCTGGGAAAATAACATATCTTCTCTCCTGCCAGTCACATTTGGCATCCCCCAGGGTTCTATTTTGGGACCTCTCCTATTCTCACTATTTATCAATGACCTCCATGTTGCAATTCCTCAAGCCACCTGCAATATGCAGACGATTCTACACTAATATGCTCATCTAACTCCATATCAGAACTACATTCCCTAACCCAAAACGTATTTAACTCAGTAGAGACATGGTTCTCAACATGCTGCCTCCTTCTCAATGCTAAAAAAAACAAGCTCCTACTCTTCACACCCACAATAAGTCTCCCCCTTAGATTTCTCAGTCAGTTCCAGTAATAACACCCTTATATCCCCTGACCCTACCACAAAACTGTTAGGAATAACTATTGACAATAACGTTAATTTTGATAGCCACATAAACCACACCATAAAGGCAGTTAACAGGAAAATAGGCTCCTCATATAGAATCAAATCTTTCTTAACTCCAACAACTAGAACTAAGATTGCTCACACCCACTTAATTTCAACTCTTCTGTATGCCTCACCCATATACACAAACCTAAAGAAAAATAATCTCATCAAACTAGCTAATTCCTACAACAGCATAGCCAGATTTGCCACAGGCAATCCCTTCCAAACTCACCACTGTCTTAATCTGCAGCACCTAGGCTGGCTTGAACTACAAAACAACCTAATATTATCCCAACTCACCATTGCCCACAAGATATTCTACCAACCTAACAGCACTCCCATACTCTCCAACCTCATAATCCCCTACAAAAATCTAAATTCACCACGCTCATCTAACAAACTTCTTGCCACCATAAGTAAAACCAACAACCTAGCTGGAGCCTCCCTGTTTTCTAATACAATGGGTAAAAACTGGAACCTATTACCTAATGAACTAACACTACTCTCTTCCTTACCTCTCTTTAAACAAAACCTGAAAAGACACCTAATAACACATTGGTTATGCCCTTGCAATAACCCTGACTAATCCTCTTAATTTTTCCACCCATATCTCTTTCACCACACTTACTCCTACTTTACTGCTTACCCCCTAGAATCAGGCCTGATACTAGTAAACACAACTTAACTTACATTCTACACCTTACCTTGATGAAGTACTACAATTCTCTTTTATCTTACTGTATAATAACTTCTCTTTACTGTATCTAAATTCTATAATGTAAACGACTTGTTGACTTGTATGTGTTATAATTTTTTTTTTGCAAATATTCATTATTTATGTAACAATTGTGATCTATTTGCTCTCAAAATTTGTAATGTTTATTTTAAGATTTTTAACATTGTAAACATTTAGAGCATTTCTCCCTGGGCCTCTAATGAAAATGGAAATAAATCCAGCTAGACTAGCCCGGTCAACAAATGTAAAATAAAATAAAATAAATAAAAATAAATTAATAAGCATAATTTTAAATGCGCCTAGGATATTTGTTACTATCAGAGACATGATGGACCCCTTATCCATTGGAAAATCAATCAGGTGTTACATTCTTTGTCAGATATGTGCATCCAAAAACACACTGACTGGTGTAATAAAGCTGAACAGGTCTTATGGCACAGTTAATACTCGCTCTTGTGATTATGGATGAGAAAAGGAGGGTGGGTGGTTGTTGGACAAAGGAAAATAACATGATTTGGGATATCTTCCCAAATCACTTCCTCAGGGGTTTATTAAAAGTAGCTCTATCCCAGTGTCATTGCCTGGTGTTTTATTACACCAAATAATCCAAAATATTTAATGAAAAGATACTGCTTTAGATTGCACAGGTTTGTGGTTCAAAGAATACTCTTAAACATGTATCTGAAAAGAAAAGTTGAAAGTTTTGGAGACTATTAGATGATTGCTAAGAAATACATCAATAATAGTTAAAACAGTATATACATATACAAAGAATTAATCATATAAAGACTTCTTATTAACATATTTTGAAATTAGAAGGACTCCTTCTGTTTTCTTCTATATTACTGAGCATAGAACCATTTATACTGAAGACAGAGTTACACTTAGAAGTACCCAATCCTACAGTGTAGAATTACTTTAGATAATACAAAACTACAGAGGCTTTTTTCACATAATTTGAAAAACCCTCCACAGACTGCTACAGCAGTGCACCCTGCTAACTTACTGACATTGAGTTTCTTTTATTTTAAAATCCTGAGCATACAGAACTATGTACCACGAAGGTCAGAAATAGCCCTTAACTTTTTGTAGAGTTCATATTCCCTTAAATTTTAATCAGAAAAAAAATATTGGCTGAAACAACAACATAACAAAATCACCAAAAAATAATTTTTTGCAGGGAGCAAGCCCCACTACCATCTTACCTTTCTTCTATATAATAACTCAAAAATAGGGAAACAGAATAGCCCACACAAATTGAATCATAACCTGTTAAACTGAAACTATAACAGTGACTTCCCTAGAGGACTGCAATCATGATGTGAGTTTACACCCCATTGACTTTTCACCTGACCAAGTATACAATAACAGACAGAAATCTTATTTGTGAAACTCGTTAATACTATGCTATTTCAGACTAGAAAGAGGAATTACTTGGCAGATTAAGCATTCAGGGTACCACAAGGGGGCATATAACTCAGCAAGATACATATGTATGCTTCTGTCTAAAGCTTTAATTTGAAAGTGAAGATCCAGCCCTAGTCACATGACTCACATTCCAGACTGATTTCTATTTTTAATGATTTACTACCCATGTTACTCGCATTTAACATCTAGTTTTTGCTAAAGATGAAAGTGCCTTCTACAATAATCATATTTACAATTACACTGATGTACATGTATACACATTATGACTATAGCTATGTAGTTATGTTTTCTGTTTTACATGTAAGAAAATATGTAACACATTTTGTTATGATTTTTTCACACTTCAGACACCTGAGTGTTTTTTGATTATGCTTCAAAAATGTATATAATATATAGAATCACTGCTGGCCTTTTGGCTGTCACATTTCAGAGCAGCAGCTTTAATGGTTACGGATCCACACAGCACTTTTACCGACTTCAAGTGGGTCTCAGTTCAGGTATTGATAGCTGAAGTCAGTGCTTCTGCATATGACCCCCCCACTACACCTTCTGGCAACTCCACCTTGAACCATTTATGTCAACCATATCAAGTGAGTATGATTTTGTCTGAAGAGTTGTTATTCATATCTTGGACAATATAAGATTATGCAAAAATATCAGAACCAGGAACAAAATCAGTGCAATAAATACAGTCCAGATAAAAGAAGCAATGCTGCACTAAAGGACATTTTATTATTAAACTGTTTTATTAATAATAAAGTATTTTCTTTGCATGGTCTTGAATGTTTTGTTGCATCTTTTAATGTTAGACCTTGTTTGGGTACTATTATACTGAAATGAGTAAGTTGTAAACACTGTCTTGAAACTACATTTCACAAGCATTGCATAAAGTAGCCTGCTCTTATTTTTCCCCACATTGGAAACTAGGATTTCTTGTTTACTGTAAAACAACCAGAAATATTAACAATTTTACAATATTGATTTATGACATTTTCTGACAATTATCAATTTTTATCGTTCCTAATTTGTAAAAAAAAATGTTTATTACCAATTTAGTGCAAAATGTTAATATATGTGCTGGCATATTATCACAGATTCGGACTGACTGCACATTAAAAAGATATGTTTTTGCGAAAAATTCAGCATGGTCCAATGTTTATGAGTGCTGATGTTCTTAATTAATTTAAAACAAAATGCTTTTGTGTAATTTAGAGACTTGAACATACTAAAATGTAATATTGTAGAATATATATTTTTAAATAGAAATTATGCACTGAAATGGTCAATTGTTTATCACTTTATCATTATTTATATCTGTTTTTGATTATCAAGTAAGGTTTAATTAATAAAAATCGGGTTATGCAAAAGTATTGCTTGATTAATTACTTGTAGTAACATGTTACCAAAGTGGAAGATACAAAAATGATCTATGATGTTTGTACATGAAACTTTCATATATTTCCTGGACTATACTATAAACCATGATATAAATGGCAGCAGAATGGATCAGTTAGTAACAAAATATGAATAACTTGTTAATTGCTGCAGAGGGTAAGCCTAAGTGATAATTACGAACTCTGTTCAAAATCCATATTCAAAACTAAAGACTTGAACTTTATAAACCTGAGAATAAGTAGCTAAGGGATAACCTTATATGAACGGTGGCCAGCATTTAAAAAACACAGCAGAGTGAAAATTGGAAAATTACTAAGTTATAAGTTTATTTTTATACATTTTCATGTATTATCTAAGGGCAGAATGATAAAATGGTAATCTGAAAGCTCATCCAGTGTAAGTGAATTGTAATATGATTTAATTTTATAAAAAATGTGTACTGCAGTAACATGCAACCCACATGTAAGAAAACAGAGCAATATCTGCAGGACATACACCTACCAAACACTTCCTGGAGCAGGAAAATGCCTTGGAAAAGTTCATCTTAATTGAGGATATTAAAACAGCCACAAAGTAGAATGCGAAAGGGAAGTTCTAGCTTTGATGGACTTCTTCTTCTTCTCCTTCTTCTTCTTTTGGCTGTTCCCGTTAGGGGTCGCCACAGCGGATCATCTGTTTTCATTTCTTCCTGTCCTCTGCATCTTTCTCTATCACACCAACCACCTGTATGTCCTCTCTCACCACATCCATAAACCTTAACTTAGGCCTTCCTCTTTTCCTCTTACCTGGCAGCTTCATCCTTAGCATCCTTTTCCCAATATACCGAGCATCCCTCCTCAGCACATGTCCAAACCAACATAATCTCACCTCTCTGGCTTTGTCTCCAAACCGTACCAACCTGGGCTGACCATCTAATATACTTATTCCTAATCCTATCCACCTTCGTCACACCCAGTGCAAATCTTAATATCTTTAACTCTGCCATGTCCAGCTCTGACTCCTGCCTTTTTGTCAGTGCCACAGTCTCCAACCCATATAACATATCTGGTCTCACTACCCTCTTGTAGACCTTCCCTTTCACTCTTACTGGTACTCATCTGTCACAAATCACTCCTGACACTCTTCTCCACCCACTCCATCCTGCCTGTACTCTCTTCTTCACCTCTCTTCCACACTCACCATTACTCTGAACTGTTGATCACAAGTATTTAAACTCGTCCTCCTTCACCAACTCTACTCCCTGCATCCTCACCATTTCTCTGTCCTCCCTCTCATTCACACACATATATTCTGTCTTAGTCCTGCTTACCTTTATTCCTCTCTTCTCTAGAGCATATCTCCATCTCTCCAGGGTCTCCTGCACCTGTTCCCTACTCTCACTACAGATCACAATGTCATCTGCAAACATCATAGTCCAAGGGGACTCCTGTCTGATCTCGTCTGTCAACCTGTCCATCACCATTGCAAATAAGAAAGGGGTTAGAGCTGATCCGTGATGTAATCCCATCTCCACCTTAAATGCATCCGTCACTCGCAAAGCAGAACTCACAGTTGTCACACTACCCTCGTACATATCTTGTACCACTCTTACATACTTCTCTGCCACTCCCGACTTCCTCATACAATACCACAACTCCTCTCTGGGCACCCTGTCATATGCTTTCTCTAAGTCCACAAAGACACAATGCAACTCCTTCTCACCTTCTCTATATGTCTCTATCAACACTCTCAGAGCAAACATTGCATCTGTAGTGCTCTTTCCTGGCATGAAACCATACTGCTGATCACTAATCATCACCTCCCTTCTTAACCTAGCTTCCACTACTCTTTCCCATAACTTCATGTTATGACTGATTAGTTTTATCCCTCTGTAGTTACTACAGCTCTGCATATCACCCTTATTCTTAAAAATCGGTACCAAAACACTTTTTCTCCACTCCTCAGGCATCCTCTCACTTTCCAAAATTTCATTAAACAATCTGGTTAAAAACTCCTCTGCCTTTTCTCCTAAACACCTCCATGCTTCCACAGGTGTGTCATCTGGACCAACAGCCTTTCCATTCTTCATCCTCTTCATAGCTATCCTTAATTCCTCCTTGCTAATCTGTTTCACTTCCTGATTCACTATCCCCACATCATCCAACCTTCTCTCTCTCTCGTTCTCTTCATTCATCAGCCCCTCAAAGTACTCTTTCCATCTGCTCAACATATTCTCCTTGCTTGTGAGTATGTTTCCCTCATTATCCATTATGACCCTTACTTGCTGCACATCTTTCCTGGCTCAATCCCTATGTCTAGCCAATCGGTACAGGTCCTTTTCTCCCTCCTTAGTGTCCATCCTTTCATATAACACTTCATACACCTTATCCTTAGCCATCGCCACCTCTCTCTTTGCCATGCGCCTCATCTCCTTATACTCCTGTCTACTTTCTTCATCCCTCTGACAATCCCACTTCTTTTTCCCCAACCTCTTTCTCTGTAGACTCTCCTGTACTTCCTCATTCCACCACCAGGTCCTCTGTCCAGATGTCACACCAAGCACCTTTCTAGCCATCTCCCTTACTAGCTCTGCTGTAGTTACCCAGCTATTCGGTAACTCGTCACTGGCACCCAGTGCCTGTCTTAACTCTTCCCTGAACTCCACCTCACAATCACAGTTTTTCAATTTCTTTGAAAAATAGTTTTTTTTTTAAGTCTTTTTTTTTTTTTAAAGTTTTTTTAAAGTTTTATAAAAGTCCTTGATGGACTTACTACAGATGTAAATAACTGTAAGCAAGACTTTCTGTTGTCTTTCTTAGCCAGTTACTTTCATCTCACATTTGAAGCAATAAATGACTCTGCTCCGTGTCAGTCATCAATGTACTTCTATAACCAAATAAGAGGCCTGCTTCCCTAGCGGACTATAGAACTATCTCATTAATATCTATTGATATCAAACTGTATCATTAAATAATGGTTATCTGGCTAATATCTATGACACATAAAAACATACATAGATATTACCATATTTTTGTGAAGACTGGGAATAATTCATACTGTTTTAGAGCTCTAGTGAATTATTCCCGAATCACCAATAATCATAACTTGGGTGATTTTAATTAATATAGTCAAATAACATTTGTACTTAATTATTTGACATTGTATATTTTACTTAACCAGTATCTTAGTAGTTAATATCTTCATAAGTCTGTTCATTTGACACAGGCAGCATGTAATCGTGATGCTGTTTGGAAATGGCCTCCTTAACTTAGTCACTTAATTAACGACAAGCAACATATGAAAGCGCTTGATATGAGAAGAATAATGACTAAGGAGCACTGTAATGGAAATGTTACTCTTTATTTACTTGTAACACAGATTTTAATCATATTTTCACCACAGAGTGAATTACATGTCATTGAGCTGAATAATGTAAAATGTCAGAACGTGAGATAAAAATACACTGTTATCTTTGGAGTAGAATACGCTAATCTAGATATGTCACTATATGTTTTTAATTGCTATGAAGATATTCAGTATTTCCATTTTATATTGGTGTTGCCAAAATTAAATGGCTTTAAAACCATTGCATGGTCTTGTTGGAAAACTTTGATACTGCTGAAGAAATATGTCCCTAACACTAGCACTGTTACTTGAAAGTATGATAGATATTTTGCACTATTTATATAGTTACAAAGCAGCACATGGATGCAGACATTACTTTGCTGTCTGGGAATGCTCGAGTTTGCTAGTCCCATTCCCATTTGACCTACTCTTGTGGAATCTGAATGCCCTTCCTTTGTCCATGAGAGTTTTTGTCAAAGTCCTCAGTTCTCCATTTTTCCCACATCCAAGTATAGGGTAATGACTGAATTATTTAATTGTTTAAACCCCTTGTATGACTGTTTGTGTGTGGTTGAGTGAGAGAGAGAGACAGAGTGAGACTGAGTGTATGCATACTTGTATGCATCCTATGAGAGACTATAATCATCCCAAGTTTGTTTTTACATTATGTCCATTACCTTCTGGGAGAGGATCATCTCCTATGTAATCTTGAAAAGTATAAAGCAGGTATCAAATAATAAATTAATGATGTGTGATTAGCAACTGAAAGTGACATAATAGCTTGTTCTTCTATATCAGTTTGTGTATGTACTGTATTAACTGCAGTCGATTTAATATTGTGTATGTATCGTATTAACTGCAGTAGACATTACTCATGTCTATTATTGATATTATGTTCTAATATCTGTACAATGGTACCATCCGCCTCTGTTGTTATTTAATTTTGTGGCATGTACTGTCTGATATTTCAGTATATTATATTGCACTGTGCAAACCTACGTTCGTTAGGTATTACGTTCCTGTATATTTATACTATAACATAACCTACTGTTTGAGCTTTTCTCTTTTATTTTATGCTTGCATAATGCCTCAAATAATGGCTGAAAAGAGTCCTCAGCCAGTCCATCTACCAGTTAAAATGAATAAAATTCCATTATTAATTTTGCAGATTGGCAGGAAGTTAATTTTTTGTGTAAGTGTCTCAAAAAGTATAAGTTAAGTGCTTGCCATTTTAAAAGTTTAATTATCGCTGTACAAAGTTTTGCTGATGGTTGAAGGAATTTATAAAAGCCAGAAGTGACGATACAATAATTAGAAAGAGTAGTATCAATTATAACATCACAGGCGTCTACCCTTTTATCGGCCGTGTCCCTTACAAGGCATGAAGATGCCTTGTCTCAATTGTAGGAAGTAAACTCAAAGAAAACATGGTCCTTATACGTGAGTATATTTACTATAGCTTCACTGCTGACATCTCTGTCTCTGGATTTTATTTTGCTTATTGTTCATTTCTTAGATCGTTTACTTATTCATTCATTCACTCATTCATTTTTGTAACAAAATAATGTAGAATTATCCCCCTCATCCTCCAGCTACACTAAGGCATGGATATACACCAGATAGCAATATGCTACATGCACACACTCATAGGTATGACAAGACTCTGCCCACACTAAAGTCAGCATTATGGTCACAGATCTTCTGCAGGTGATAACCAAAAGCTGCACCTCCGCCAGTCCCTACCATCCCTCTTGTGGCAGGAAAGCTGTCTTACAGATAGTGACCTTTTCTCAGTTAGCCTGTTCATCACTGAAATGGAGTCAAGCAACATCACAACTAACATCATTCCATCAGCTCTAGCATATCCATTCTAACATTTCAGGTCCTGGCTTACCTCTTCATGGAAGCAGGTACTTTAAATCAGTTTAAGGATAACAATACACTAGGAGACATCAAGCCTTCCTGAGAATTAATAGAGTCCCAATATATAGGTTTTCAGTCTCTTTTTGTTGTCCTACTAACCTGTAACCTGCTTTACCAGCATGTTTTGAAAGAGTATCACAGTGTAGTTTGTCTGAAATGCATACTGACTGCAGTATAACATATGGAAGGAAATGCATTATTCTAGAAATGTTACCACAGCATGCTACTTATGATCAGTTCAGCTACTGCTGATTCCAACCAAATAATACCAGAGTTAATGAATTTAAGCAAGCAAGACTTAAGGTGGTCGTACCATGGCATACTCTGGTACCACTTTCTAAATGAAGGCATTGTCATAGACGATGGTCAGAGTAAATCAACTAAACTATAAGTTTATGACTGACTGATTTGCCACTAAAACTATTATGTTGCTACTTCTGCATCTTGTAAACTTTGTACCTCACTTTCTCTGTCAGTATTTCTCTATAGCACCTCTCTTGACAAAGGAGAAACCATAACATATCACTCAAAAACATCCTCATATTTATTCTTTAGGTATGTCTCCTCTACTTTGGGGTGGTTACCCAAGGTATTATGGATAAAAAAAAAATCACAACTCTGCAGGGAATACAGAATAGAAATCCACAGGGGGAGGAAATCATGTTTTCATCTATGTATTTCTGGGTGATTTCTTGTTTTATTTTGTTGTTTCCTTTTTAACACATTACTTTATATGCTTGTACAGAAGATGCCAAGATATTTTATATTAGAGCTTGCATTCTCTCTCTCTCTCTCTTAAGAAAATACAAAACCCCACCAGCACTACTCTGTCAGTCATATAATCTGCACAAAACACTATGAGGTACTGCAGAATTTTTAAAAGGAGGAAAAGAAAACAAAATGAAACCACAAACTCTGTGAAGCATATCTGGTAAGCTTAGCAGTAGAGCTTACCGGCCTATGGTAATGAGCAGCAAGCGCACTGAGTTCTGTTTACCTTGGTTTGATTCCTACTGTTTCCAGATGTGTGCTGTGTCAGATAACCAGACTAAAGCAATCAGGCCACCTTTGAAAACAGGTACGCATGTCTGGTGGGTCTCATCCATTGAAAGACTAAATAAATAAATAGCCATTAGGCTTTCTGATTCCTTAAATAAATCTGATCACCAGCACTGCAACATACGGTTAAATGCTGTTAATCTTACAAATGGATGATTTATTTTACAGTTTGTGTCTGACAAATTTCCCATCCACTCTCAAAGAACAAAGTTACTCAGTGGGCAGTTAAGGACCCCATAAATGGCAGTTCTGTGTTTTTCAGTTTGCATGCCTCTGCCCTGTATTTACTCCATTGCATATGGAAGCAATGATTTTGCAGGCTCAGACTGCTGTCATTGAGTGGTGATGGTGAGGGGGTGGAATGCAAACAGCTTTCAGAAAGAAGATATTTGGATAAGAAAGACTTATTTTGAGGGTAGCCACATATGTACAAACAGAAACCATGGATAGTACAGGGAATGGTGTCTCTGTTTCATTATTTATCACTCTTTAATCAGGTCCAGCTGCGCATGTAAGCAGTTTCAGCAAGCAGTAATGAAACCATGCTGTTGTCTTTCTGCTCTTGCTCCTGGAAGGGCATTTTATGTAATTTGTGTCGCACTCACTCCTTGCCACTGTCTTGGAAAATAAACAGCCGTGAAGCAATGACAGCCAACACCCTCCCTCAAACCTTGTTTTAATTTAGTCAGAGTGCACTGCAGTAAACCTCCTTGTATTCTTCAGCTCAGAAAATTGTACATCTGTACAGATTCTGCACCATCCTTCTAGCATAGTTTTCCCCTTTTTTGTGCCAAAGACAATATCGTTTCAGACTAAGTGATGCAGTTTACACATTAGTTGTGGTGCGCACATGTGCACAGTATGACTTTTGAAATGACATAACATAATGATGGCTGGGCATATGAGCAAAGAAAGAAGCAAGCAAATATCTGTATAAGATGATCTTCAAACATTAACAGTCAAGATTTTTAATGAAATTATTTTACATTTCTGGATGCTTTTTTTTTTACACATGCATGTGTAATTTATTTAAGGGTATTCCCACATGCTCATAACTCTAGATATTTATCTAGCTGATGTAATAATAATAAAACGTTTGAAAAGTTAGGGAGTGAAGTAGAATGCTAAATTCCCAAACTTTCTCGCCAAGTATAGAAGGAATCTACAAATTATTTCTGTTCTGTCCTCTTGTCTGATCTTTTTCCACTTTCTTTTTTGACAATGGCTTTGCATATCTTATGCCGATTCATAGGTAGGTAGCTACCAGGCATGTAATACTAATGACCATAGAGGAACCTAGCCAAGTTTACCAATTGCTCCAAAGTTTGCTTAAGTGACTTGCTTATTACATAGCCAGCAAATGGAGGATGAGAGAATCAAACCCTAGACTACAGGAAGCACATTGTTAATATCTCATATCCTTAATCCTCTGTTCGAACTGACAAGCAATGTAAAATTAAATTACTTCTTAAAGTAATGCAGTCCTCTTCTGGCAAAGCTTTTCCTGTGTTTTCATGTTAAAGATATATGAAATACAGTTTGCCAGTAGAAGTCTAGTATATAACCTAGCAAGAAAAGAGTGGAAGCAAGCAATGGCTCCACTTCCAAAGTTCCAAATAAAAACAGTTTATTCAACATGTAAGTGCTTTCACAGTATAGATTACTGCTTCCTCAGACATCTGCTACAGATGAATTTGATGCTGTATTTATGTCATACCCTGACATAGGAGATAAGATTATTAACAGAAGTTTCCAGAATTTAAATATCTTTTTTTTTTTTTTTTTTTACCAGTGATCATGGCAGATTTGATTATGATTAAGCTGAGGGTGAAGAGAAGACAGTTTACTTTCTGTCATGAGCTACCAACAGCAAATAGTAAAACATTAGTTTTGCTTCTTTTCAAGCAAGATTCTTTCCCCTCGATTTGGTTGAGCTAGTCATTAGAGGATGTTCATACATCTAATTCCTAGGCTGAGTTACCTTTTCTTTATTTATCTATTCCTCTGACTCAAACTAACAGAAGTGCATTTAAGTGGAAGTAATGCATTGTTATGCTCTTGCAGTAACCTAATGATTACTATCAGCAAGCAACAAGTAGACATCCCTGCAAGAGCATTCTGTAGTCACAGGAATGGTTTACACCAAGGTAACTAAACGTCAAGTTCTTGCAAACAAAGGTAATGCCCTTTGGCAGTCCAGATAATGTTTCTACCAGACAGACCCATTTCTACCATACATGGCAAATCTGCTCCTATAACGGTATCCTAGTAGAAACAGTACACCAACAATGACTTTTATAATGGGTTAAAGTTCTGTGACTGACTCTATAGTCATTCTGTCAGAACTGATGGCCATGTATTCTACCCATTTGAGTCCAAAGAGGTGCTAAACTGCCATTGGATCATCATATAGGGGTGAGCTGGGTCAGATGGGCAGGGTAGTAGTTGAGAAGACCTAGGACGCCCAAATATCTAGTGGCGGTGTCCTCATAACTAGCAGATTCTTTGGTGTGAGAGTCATTCAAATTCCACCTCTAGAAGCAGATTGCCATTTAATAGAGGAAATAAAGAGCTTTGCTCAAAATGTAGTTGTTATATATCATGGCTGTAACTCAAGAACCATCTAATCAACTATAGCAGTAAGGGAAGCTGCAGAGTTAAGCAAATAACCTTCTCCAAAATGCTAACAAGGGAATATTTGGAGGTTCCAGGATAGTAACCATTGCCAAGGAGGTCTATAGGTTATAGAAGTTTGGTGTTACCAATAAAAATGACATTCAGATAGCCCCAGAGAAGTTCAGCAATCATGTAGAAATTATGAAATCATGTGGAGACTTTGCTGGTAGGAAGAAAGATACTGATGAACTCCTGGACCTGGAAAATGTAAGCTCCATTTGAGAAGGCAGTGAAAGATGCAAAAGGTAGGAGTGGGTCCATTTCTGTAAATGAGGTCCCAGAAATGATTTCATAGTTCAGAGGTGGAAGGGAATGATATCCAACTGGAAAAGCAAAACAAGCTGCCTTCTAGAATTATTTTATGCTGTTATTAATGGGTCTGTTGAATGATGCATGGAAGATGGGGACAGTAGCACTGGACTAGGTAAGAGTATCCAATGCCCATTTTCCAAGCAGATGGGAAAGTAGAGCATATGCTCCAAAAAAAGAGAAATCATATTCCTCAGCCTCAGAGGTAGAGCCTGCACAAAGGTGATGGTAGTGAAACCTAGTATGTTGTCATTCCTCTGATTCAGGATGAACAATGCGGATTATTTTCTAGATGTTGCATAGCAGATCAACTCTCTGTCCTTACATAGACATTGAAATGGCTATGACAATCTGTTAGTGCCTCTGTTGAATGTGGACCTTGATTTGGAGAAAGACATTTGTATCCACTTTTTCTGGATTAAGTTAAATGCATTCAATTATTTTGTTTGATTGAATGCATTTAATTGCTTTGTTTGATTGTTTGTTTGTTTGTTTGTTTGTTTTGTTTTACATAATTATAAACTGGATTCATGTACACCCTTTTCAGCCATTACCACAGTACAAAGCAAGATGAACACAGCATATAATACAAAATAATGAGGCAATTCCATACAGCATTAGGATGAGAGTGAAAGCAATGTAACCTACTGCTTTTAACTGACAAACCATATACAATATCAAGGATTCCACAGTGACCCATCTGTACTAGGGAAGCAATTAGTGCTTATTATGGATGCAGGGATGAAATGACTGTAGTGTCATCTTTGAGGAACATGATTACTCTCTTGATGAAAGCCAATAGAAAAGACAGGTGTTGTATTTCAGTTAGAAGTGAGATGCACATTTGCTGTCCTTGTGCAGAAGATTTCATGGAGGCAAAAAGCAATACATGCTAGAGATGTCAAGGTTGCTACTTTTTGGAATACTGGAGCAGAGTAATCTGGTTTATATATTTAAGTTCAGAATTCTGTGCAGTGACCTGCATTGGTATAAATGATTTACTTTGTAAATTAAGGTACAGATGAGTAGTGTGCCTTGCAAATGATTGAGTCCCCTAAATATAAACTAGCATAATGCAGTTCTGTGTTTTTGGGGTGCTTCTAATGCCCACTTAAAAGTTTGTCACATGTTCTACCTATGACAGACAAAGCATATTCTAAAATGGAATTAGTTGTCAGATTCTTTCATGAACATGCAGGAGATGGCTTCTCATCTTTAGGTTCATAGGAGGTTACTAAGTTATTGACCCTAGGGCCTTTATAAGCCTAGCCATGTTATACCCAATGACTGTGCTAACCTTTTTCAGTCTGAGATGACCTTTGTGCCTAGTACACATGGTAATTTACCCTATCTTTTAATGGACTTTTGACTCTTTACCACAAAACTCAACTTTAATGTCATTTTTGACAACAGTATGACCACTATTGACCACTCCAGAACACAAAACCCCACAGCAACGGAAATAACAGCACAGACTAAAACTTATTTTTACTTTAATAAATCTGATTCTGGTACCTCGGCATTCGCCTTCAATGGAATGAATTACAACTCAGACATAGTCCTATAAGTACCATCTTGAATTAACATTAATTGAAATCAATTAACAATGAATAAACATTTAATTGACAATCAATATTTGAATTATAAAGTCACAAATACTGAAAAACCTCTGTTGGACAACCTTATAACATGTGAACATAATAATTTTACAATACCAAACACCAAATATTCAGTATCATATTCAAAAAACTCTTATATTTCCAGATTTAAACCATTAGGACAGAGTGTATTATAATTAATAATATATCTTGATTCCATCTCTAATAACCTCTTCAGAAAACTCTTATTTGATCCCCCCTCCCCATGAGGTCTGGCTATGACACTAAAAATTAAATCTCTAACTGAACCCCCATGTTCTTTACAAAAATGATTTGATATCAAATTGAGAGTTTTATTAGAATGGAATCAAGATATATTATTATTAATAATACCTGTCTAAATGTATAATATTTAAATATATAAGTTTTTTTGAATATGATACTGAATATTTAATTTTTGGGTATTGTAAATTATTATATTCACATGTTATAAGGTTGTCCAACACATGTTTTTTTCAGTATTTGTGACTTTATAATTCAAATATTGATTATCAATTAAATGTTTATTCATTGTTAATTGATTTCAATTAATGTTAATTCAAGATGGTACTTATAGGACTATGTCTGAGTTGTAATTCATTCCATGAAGGTTGATGCCGAAGGGTACAGAATCAGATTTTTTAAAAAAAAAATAAGTTTTAGTCTGTGCTGTTTATTTCTGTTTGTGGAGTTTTGTGTTTGAGTTTAAATGATGAGATGCTGTTATGATGTGATTATGTTTCAGTCTTCTACAAATGAACTTAATATAGCTCATAAAAGAGCAAGAGAGACATTAAATGATCTGTTCATTGATGGACAAATTGATGTACAGGAATTTAACTACTTGAATTTAGCTTCACCCAGAATACCAACTATATTTGGACTTCCAAAAATTCATAAAAGTGTCATTACACCACCAATGAAGCCAATTGTTGACACAAGGTGCTCCAGCACCCACCCATGTGCTAAATTTCTTGATGAGAAATGGAAACATCTTGTTCTGAGTGAAAAACACATCTGTAAAGATTTGTGGCACTTTTTAGAAAAAAATTAACCAACTAGAGTACAGTGACAGTTGCATCTTTGTCACTATGGACATAAAAGATCTTTATACGGTTATTCCTCATGACTTGGGAATTCAGTGGTTTTCAGAATATTTATTTGATAAGGGGTTAATGCAAGAAAGAATAAACATTTTTGAAATACTTTTAATAACTGTGTTAAAAAACAACTTTTTGATTTTTGACAAAGAATTTTTTCTTCAACGTTCAGGTGTAGCTATGGGTTCTGCCTGCAGTGGGTTATTCGCAAATGCTGTCATGACCAAATGGGAATTCACTCAGTTATTTGCATCTGATTTTATGAAGTCCTGTAAACTCTATCTGCATTTCCTGGATGATATCTTTATTGTTTGGGATGATGACAGAAATTTAACTTAAGGAGTTTCTCATCTATATTAATCAGACCACTGAATGCCTTAAATTTTCTTATGTGGCAGATAATGACAATATTGCTTTTTTGGACATTTGGCTTTATAAGGATTCCATCAACAAAAATTTGAAAGCAAAATTTACAGGAAATCTATCTTTTTCAAACATGTACCTGCATTATACCAGCTCCCACTCCCATCACCAGAAGCATGCTGTTGTTAAGGGACAGTTTGTTAGAGCTACACGCATGGTTTCTGACTTTGAATTTCTCTTGGATGAATGTGAGGACATTAAACGTATGCTTTTGGCAAATGAATATCCAGTTAGATTTGTTGATTCGCTGAAGTATGAGGTGATCCACAAAAGAGAGTGTGGCCATTTTAAACCTATTTTACAGCATGCTCATCCTGCCAACACTCCTAATACTACTGTGGAGTCGATGGAAAATAGCATAATTTTGTATAACAACATTAATTCCTGTACTGTCCCTTCCAACAATGCTTGCAGGACTGATGCAGTTTTGGTCAATTTGTTTATTACCCAGTACAACATGAACAGTAACCTGATTAAAGATATTCTTTATAAAAACTGGGGTATTTTGAAAGATGATAGCCAGACTGCTGGTAAAGTGAGTGAAAAACCTCTCATTACCTTCAGGAAAGGACAGAATTATAAGTACTTGGTTGAGCAGTTTGGCACTCATAGCAGGAAAAATTATCTTACAAATTTTAAGATGTGTATGTGGGAGCTGTTCTATGTGCAATTTTATTCTTTGCTGTGAGGAATTTACTATTAATGATTTTACATTTAAGATGACAGAAGCATGTAACTGCCTTTCCAAGGGTGTTGTTTATGCTGCTTTGTGTGACTGTTGTTCACCCTGTTATATAGGCAAAACTGAACGCTGTTTAAAGATTGTATATGGGAACATAACAATGATGTTGTTGTGTCTTTCAGCTTTTCCCAGTTAGGGGTTGCTACAGCAGAACTCCAGTCTGCTAATGATTGGCAGTAGATTTTTACATGCCGAGTTGCCAGCTCTGACGTACAACCTTCAATGAAGGTACGCCCATTCACGCATGTCTCCACACACAAGACGCTTTAGCTGAGAATCGAACAGGACAACATCTTACTGTGAGGCGACAACACTACCGCAGCACCACCACCGCAGTACATAACAATGATATTAAGCACAAAAAAGAAAGCAATGCTTTAGCTAGACATACTAGCACCTTTTCTGGACATAGCTTGAAGTTTGTGGTTATAGAGAGGGTGCCAATGGCTCTACATCGTGGTCCCTGGCAGCTACTTTTAGCAAAATGTGAATTGTGTTGGCAATTACAATTAAATATAGGTAGCTGGCCAGGGCTTACTGGTTTTACATCTATTTCCTGTTTATTAAAAATGAAGGCTTTAGATAGGTAGTTTTATTTAAATTTCTTAAATCGCATTTAAGAAGTATGTAAAGTTTTTTATCTTTCTTATTTGTTTTTTTAAAATGCGTTTTGGTCACTTTAAATTTTTTGCTTTGCCTAGAGCTTGGCAATCAGGTGATCATGTGATTTCTATCATGTGTTTTTTTTTTATCATGTGATTTTTTTTTTACCATGTGACCTTTTACGTGCTGCTATTTAAATGGAGTTCAGACAATGTGGTTTTATCTGAAGAAGTTTATATTTAATAAAAGAAATTTCTAATTCACCGTTTTTGTACTGTTTTGCATTTTACTGCATGTTTACTGGCTGTTGTACCTGTTGGAGTCTCTGTGGCCTGCGGGTTTCTTATTTTTAAAGAAACTTTTGAAGTAAAGATTGCATCCCAGGCCCCCAGGTCAACCATAACGTCTTCATTAGCTGTGTCTGCAACTTCAAAGGCAGTACATAGCAATGTTCTGTACTGTTGGCAAAAGAGGCCACATTCACAGAACCAATAAATATAGCAAATCTTCTGAATGGCAAATGTATCTCCAGCTTTAGCCCCCAGATCCCCCCGCCAAAGATACCATCTAGCAAAACCACACCAAATATCAGTAGGGAGCAAGTTTTAGATGTGCTGTCTTTCTAAGACCAAGAGTACAGTTTCAATGGACCCCATTAATATCGCAGGATGTTTCTTAAATAGCCTGAAATATGACCTATCAGGGCCACTAGAGTCACTATTCAGCTATAGCCTCTGTACAGGCTTCATGCCATGCAATTGGAGGATTGCAGTAGTCATCCCTCTGCACAAGGGTTGATCATCAATGCATTATTTTGGAAATGATTAATCTTTAGACACTGGCCCCAGTCAGTTTGATTTTGTCAAACTCAGGTCATGCCTTCTGAACCTGGTAGACTTCTTTGAGAAGGTCACCAAGACAATAGATGAGGGCAAAATAGTGCATACTGCTTAACTTGACCTAACTAAGGCATTTGATACAATACCCCCACCCCCTTGGGCATTGTAAACAAACTTATGGAATTAGACATAACTCCCTGTGTAACTTGCTGGATAGTTAGCTGGCTCGCAGACAGGACCCAGGAAAATAGGACTATGTAGACCACCTCCACAAAGAGGTCAGTCACCAGTGGAATCCCCCAGGATTCCGTGATGGGTTCTCTCCTCATTGGCATCTATTTCTCAGAAGTCAGTGACAATCTCAAGGGCTTCTGGCTCACCAAGTTTGCATTTTATGGCAAGCAAGGTGTAATCACAGTAACCACACAAGATACTAACATCTTACAGGAAGGTCTAATACAGACTAATGACTAGTGCCAAAATCACAGCTTAAAACTCAGTTCCAAGAAATGCATAATAGTACCTTTTGGGATGTTGACCACTCATGGAAACTACCTCATTAATAAAACACCCCTAAATGTAAGCACAGTAATTGGAGGTTTGGGGACTCATGTTAATAGTAACCTTTGGCTTTCGACCTACATATATCTAAGATAAGAAAAATCATTCTATGTCTCTCAACTTATGAGTAAGGGCATGACATCTAGATCAAGGGAAGTCATCATGCCAATGTATTCAGCTCTCATTAGACACATCCTTGAATGTAATGCCCTCTTCAGTATGTACCTGACCAGACTCAAGCAACAACTGGAACGTCTGCAGAGGTTCCTCACAAAAAGAACAGAAGTCGTAAACACAATGACCTTTACAGATTGCCTCAAAGTTCTATCTCTGTACTGTTGTTTCCTGCACACTGCTGCAAGGTGATTTATGCATAGGCATACAAGGCATCCTTGGATCCATCTATGATGGCCCTTTTGTATATCTGCAAAATGAGCAACACCAAAACTACTAGATCAAAGGACTTAAACTTTGCTTGTGACTTAAATAGGGCATGATGGAGGGACAGGTATGTATTTCAGAGATTCCTTATTCTCTGGAATAAGCTTCACATTCATGTGAAACAAAGCCCCTTCTTAACCCTAATCAAGTACAACCTGGACCAGTGGATGGGAATTTGGAAATTTACCCCTGGTCTGCCACCTATGACTCTGATGGACAGATGCAGTTATTAAATCACTCCCCTAGCTAACATATGCCCCTTAAAATAAAGTCTAAGGCACAGTAATTCATAAGATACATTTGGATTGCATGGTTAAGCTTATGAAAGCCCCTGTGATTGTTAGCCTAGTATACACCTGTGAACCTGTGAACCTATATATGTGTAGAGATGGGGCTAGATTCTAATTGCTCTGCCTAAAAGGATGTTTATTTTTCTAGAAATATCTTTGATTCAGAGCTTTCTGTCATTGTTTTAAGAAAAATAATCACCTTTGCTTGTCTGTAGTGATTATGCAGTGCTCTCTCTGATACTACACTAAATTCCACAGCTCTGCCATTATACTTTCAAGATACTTTAAGAAGTAAAGTGGCTTGTCTCATTTAAGGTGTTGTCCATGAGGTTGGATACTTTTGATGTATGTTTTATTGAGAAGATGCACTTTCTTTGGAATGTTGAAGCAGGTTTGGACATTACTGTATGGTAACATCCTTCTGGCATTAGGGCACAATTAATGCATTACAGTCTTTTTGGCCAGTCAGAGAAAGACCAGTTTAAATGGACTAGAATGTTTTACCTTTGACATTGCCTTGTTTCAATCACCTCTATGTAACAATACTTCCAGGTAGTTTGTGTGCCTTAGATGAGATAGTTACTACAGGTAATACTGTGCAGTGGTCAAGAAAATTAGTGTTTTCACTAGAAAGGACTGGCTGGACTCCTGTGCTCCTTGTGCAATACTTCCTCAGAAATTATCTGAGCTGCTAGTAGAGTGAAGTCATTGAAAGTTGTAGAGTGCTGGGCACTGCTTTGTAAACTTTTACTTTCCCCAATATTGTGTGACTGTGGTGTTGGTGTTCAAGTTAGTGGGATACAGGGGAGTGCAAGGGAGGTTTTCCATGCAAAAAATTACTTTCAAGCTGTGCTATTAGGATGAGTGGCTTTGAATTACATCAGACAGACATAACCCACTCTGGTACTTTGAGTTAGCCCATGCTGAACGTACATAAGAGAAGGTGGAGTGGTATCTAAATAAGATGTTGATGCAGATGCAGATGCAGATGTGGTCTAGAAAGAAGTGGTTTCTAGACTTACGATTATGTATGCTGGGTTTATTTACTAATTGTGTAAGGAATTAGCATCAATGACATCCTGTGAAATTTTTGTAGTCTTGCTTCTAAGAAGTAGCCGAAGTCACTCACCAGAACTGCAGTTAGACAGCATAGATGTGACATTACTGAATTAATCACCATATTAAGGGAGTGCAGAGCCTTTGCTTGGTGGCAGTTGATATATATATATACCAACCCTACACCAAATCTGAAGTTGTTGCATAAGACATATTCAGATATCAGTCAGCTTTCTTCATGATCAACTTATGGGAATTTTGGCCCACACTAGGGTACCTTTCCAATTCAGCTTCCCAGCCTCTGACTTTGCAGTAGTTGTTACCTGTTCAGTTTATACTGAAGAATGCCATCTTCTTGTTTTAGATAGGAACCAATAATGTCCAATTTTGCGAGATTGTGCACTTCAATACAAACTTCAAAACAGGTGTATTTATTTCTGAAGCTGTCAATTTTTAAATCATTTTATACAAACCCTTTTACTGGTATATCATGTTGAGCTGCTTGCTAATTGTGGGTTAAATATCTTTGTTATACCAGGCCTGACCAAAGAATAACTAACCAAATTGTTAGCATGATGTGAAAAGTCAAAATTTTATATCAAGGAAGAAAGCTGAAAACTAGCCTTGAGGTAGTAACCATAATACTGTTTCAATGATTTTCTACAAATTATTGCTTTGAGCCCATCTGGTAAATTTAATAATCATTTATACATGTTATAATATGCAGCTGCATTTTCTCCAGTGCTAATAGAAATGATATAAGTGAAGTTCCCTTTTATAACTCTTGTAGCCCTAGAGGTGAGCAGGTGTGGAGAAGGCAGTGTTGCCCCCCCCCCCCCCCACACTGATAGCAGCAGTCATTGCGTGATCAGACAATTAATTTTACAGTCAAAGGGAGAACCAGTTCGGACATCACTCTAATGACTGAAACATCAAAGGACTCTTGCATGGGAAGCATAGTTAAAGCCATATTACAACATGCCTAAGAACATGAGTGCATTCTGGATTATTATTATTCTAATAGATTTTAGCCATAAAGTTCTGCCTGTTCAGACTGGTGTTTGCACTTACAAATTGAAATGGAAAGTTGTCACCATATTTCCAATATTACAAGAGAAGCACCAATTTCATATACAAAACAATGCTGTGGTAACAACATATGAGCTAGACTGAAAAAAAAGCAGCAAGTGCTATCAGACAAAGCACATTAGTTAATTAGAAGCAGCATGTATAATATGCCCAAATGCATCGCTTAGTCCTTATTATTGTTATCATTATTACTGTAGCCTTGTATGCATTACTTTTAGTTACCCTAGTCAGGCAAATTCTACCAAGTGTAAAGAAACTGCTCTTAGGTCCAGTTATACTATCTCCTCTTTGAGGAGAAAAACATTTCCTTAATCTCAGTTAAATTTAAACAAAAATACCACCGTTTTGAAAAATATACCTTATCAGTTTCTAACGTTTCAGTTTGGATATACAGTTTGAAATGATAGATCAACAGTTCCAAAAACAGTTTATATTCTTCTTTTTCGTAATTCAGAAATCTGTGTGAAAGTTTCACACACGTAATAAGAGTAAACACACAGACATGCTTTTGATAACCCTTTGTTGCTGCATATCATATGGAGTATACAATTATGCATGTATTTCAGCATTTGCCAATACAAAGAGTCTGTATTGCTGTTTGTTACAAAAATATATGAAGCAATATCCCTAAACAAGGAATGCCCCCTATTAGTTACCTATGTGTGATCTCTGTTAGTCTTCACAATACATTTAAATTATCAGTCCATCACAGTACAGAAATAGCCAACAGTGAAGCAGTTCCCTTGAGAGGCACAAATGCCATCGCACCAGTAGTCCAGTGGTCACTATCCCATTCTCCTGGTCACTTTCCTGTTCCCCTCCTTTGGTAATCCTAATCCTGATAATATCAGTAGCAGGTCTTCCAGCAATTTGTCTATCGGTAGATTGTTCAGAATCCATTCAAATAACTGAAAGATTAAAGGGAACTTGCAAGGCAATGCTATCTGAAGACATATTACAAACTGCTTAGTACATTAAGCTATTTTTTTTATTTTTATTTTATTTTACATTTGTTGACCGGGCTAGTCTAACTGGATACATGTCCATTTTCAGTAGAGGCCTGGGGAGATAAGCTCCAAGACAGAACAATGAAAACAACACATAACAAATAAGCAACAGTAAACAAGAATCATATTTACAATGCATATTACAGGTCAACACAGAAAATTCAGTGAGGACAACAGCCTAGCAGTACAGAATACAGGCATAATATAGCATACTGGTACAATATATAATGTTCCAGAGGGAGATAGTAATTGTGGTCAATAAGGAAGGAATAACAGTTTATGAGTAGAAAGGGTAGGTAGAGCCAAGTTTGAAGAGACACATGACTAGTCAGGTTTAATACAGGGGCATAACCAGTGTGTTCTGAGGAACAGTTTCAATTGGTTTTTGAAGAGTGATAGTAAGGGAAGTGAGGAAAGTTCACTGGGGAGAAGATTCCAGGCTTTTCCAACAGTATTAGAGAAGAGAGAGTCAGCAGCCTTGTTGTTCGGTTTAGAGGTATGTACTAGAAGTTTGTGAGATGACCTTAAGGACTTCCGATTTTTATAGGGGGTGATGAGGGTGGATAGAATAGGAGTATTGGAAGGTTTATAAAGAGTGTTATGGGCTATGGATAGTTGGTGGAATTTAATAAGGTTTTGTAGTTCAAGCCATCCCAGCTGCTTTATATTAATGCAATGGTGGGTTCTAAATGGGTTGCCTGTAGCAAATCTGGCAATGTTATTGTAGGACATTTCCAATTTGCTGAGGTTATTTTTAGATAGCTTAGAAAAATGGGTGAGGCATAAAGAAGTGTAGCGATTAGATTAGTGTGAGCTATAGTGGTTTTAGATGTAGGTAAAAGGAAGGTTTTAATCCTATAGAGAGAGAGCCACGTTTTTTGTTGACCGTTTTTATAGTATTGTTGATATGGATATCAAAGTTCAGATTGTTGTCAATGGTGATACCCAGTAGTTTGGTGGTTGGGTCTGATGATACAATATTTTTATTGGTGGAGATAACTGAGAAATCAAAAGGAGAGGACTTGTGAGTAGGAGAGAAGAGGAGGAGTTTAGTTTTTTCGGAGTTTAAGAGAAGGCACCGCTGTGTGAACCATTGTTCAACTGTGTTAAATACTTTCTGGGTAAGAAAGTGAGTTCAGAAGAGGAAGTGGCTGAGCATATCAGTGTGGAGTCATCAGCATATTGTATGCATGTGGCTTGGGGGATGGCTAGATGAAGGTCATTAATAAATATGGAGAAAAGTAGAAGTCCTAGGATGGACCCTTGAGGGACACCAAGGTTAATGAGCAGGAGGGTGGATAGAGACTTGTGCCATAGTACAGCCTGTTGTCTTTTATCTAGGTAGGACTGGAACCACTTTATGGAAGATGTATCCAGTGACAAAGATTTAAGTATTTTGATGAGAATCTGGTGATTTACCATGTCAAATGCTTTAGACAGGTCAATAAATAGTGCCGAAGAAAGATTGTTAAGGTTGCGGTTTTTATTGATACAATAAGTGAAGGAAAGAAGGGCAGTGGTAGCTCTATGTGAAGGTCTGAATCCATGTTGACAGTTGGAAAGTAAATTATTTTGGGTCAAGTGGTCAAGTAATTGTCTACGAATGCATTTCTCCATGATCTTTGCCAAAGGAGAAAGAAGGGCAATGAGGGGGTAGTTAGAGAGTTCAGTGGAGTGTCCACCTTTATGGAGGGGGATAATATGGGAGATTTTCCATAAGCTAGGGATATAACCTTCGGTAATAGTTCTATTGATCAGAATGGAAATGGGATAAGCGATAGCTTTGGCTGATTGTTGTAGAAATTCAGCAGGTAGTTGGTCTGCTGATGGAGAGAATGGTTTTAGTTTCTGTAGTAGGGTTAGAATATATGTTGTTGAGACAGGTTGAATATGAAAAGGAGGGGGTGAGGTTGATTTATAGGAAGGTAGAGTGAAGTTATTAGGTGATAGCTGACTAGCTAGTGTTTGGATATCATTAGTAAAAAAGGTATTGAAAGCATTGGCTGTATTCATGGGATTTTTTCTGGATGGAGAAGTTGGTTAATGCTAGTCCAAAATTTTTGTGAGTTGTTTTGGTTAGCTTGTTGAGATTGTAGGTAGTAGTTTCTTTTATCGGAAATTATTGCTTTCTTGGTATTATTTCTTAACTGTCTAAAGGTTTGTTGGTCTACAGGGTTTTTAGTCATTCTCCATTTTGCCCAAAATTTATTTCTAAGATGTATTTTGTGTTTGGTTTCTTTTGACAGCCATGGTGCAGAGGTGTTTTTAATTCTAATTAATCTGGTTGGAACATGGTGGTCAAGAATGGCAAGGAAGTTATAGTTGAAGTAATTAATAGCTTCTTCTAAAGGGAGGTGTCGTAAGGGAGGCCAGTTGCAAGCTCTTAGTTCCATTTGTAGTAGATCAGGGTTAAAGTTCTTTTTAGATCTGATGTTTCTGACAGATGTTGGAATGGGAGTATTGGTTTTATTGGTTTTATGCCTGATGATGTAGGTAAGTAAGTGGTCACTTATATCATCAGGGAGGGTTCCAGAATTATAAATGTGAGGATGATGGTTTATGAGAATCCAGTCTAATAAGCTTGCTTTCCTGTTAGATTTATTTATCCTGGTGGGGGAGGTAATGGTTTGTGAATACCCATATAGGTTAATGTGGGTTGTAGGGAGGCTGCTACAATAGCAGTTCCAATCAATGTTTATATCGCCTAGGATTATGGTTTCTTGGGGCAGGTGTTGGGAAAGTCAACAAAGGATATTTTCCATGGTGGCAGCATTGTTACCAGGTGGTAGATACATACAGATAATATAGATGGATTTGGCATTGTTAAGATGAAGTTTGGAGGTAAGAATTTCTGCATTGGAGTCTAGAGGTAGTTTACAGTCATAAGTGGTTAACTGTAAGCTAGATTTATATAGAATAGCAACCCCACCACTTTTCTTGGCTACTAGGTCAAGTCTCAGGATATTATATCCAGGTGGGATGATTTCATTGTCTTTGATTACAGGTTTTAACCATGTTTCTGTTAAGCAGAGAACATCAAAGGAGTAGACTTCAGCTAGAGCTTGGAGTTGAGTTACTTTATTGTTAATGCTACGTATATTAAGATGAGCTATTAAGAGGGAGTTAGATGGTTTAGTAAGGGCATGAGTAGGTGATTGTTTGTGATTATGGAGAGAGATAGGAGTTGTTTTTGGGCCTGGGTTAGGGTGGATGTTACCATCCTTTAATGAGAGTAGTGGACTTAGATAGTTTGGGTTAGGGAATCTGCTGTATAGAAGTAGGCGTTTCCTGGGATTTATATTGTTGTATTGAATGTGTAGTGTTCTATGATACTTTGGAAGTATGTAGTTGGGTGACGATGTTATATTCGCATGGATAAAAAGGAGAGGAAGGGATGGAGAGTTGATTTCCTTATTAGGGTAGTTTAGGTGTGGATGTAGGGGTTGTTCAAAGGAGGTGAGTAGGTAGGTGAAGATTAAAGGAGGTAGTGCGAGTGTGAATAAGAGTAGGAAATAAGATGGGGTGGGTGGTTTATACATTGGATGAGTAATTATAGATTGTCTGTAAGTAGAATATAGAAGTATAAAGGGTGTAGATGAAAGGAAGGGAGAAGGGTGTGGTATGATTAAAGGGGAATGGTGAGAGGGTAGATATGAGAGAAGTTGGGTAATAGAAGAGTGTTAAGAGAGTAATGGTAGGAGGAAGAGGTGTGGTTAGAGAGTAATGGTAAGAAGAAGAGGTGTGGTTAGTAGGTATAAGGATAGGACCCTTGGGGTGGGTGGGAATTGGGGGTAGTGAGGGGAGCAGAGTGAGCCCGCAGGGCGAACGGAGCGGGTAGAAACATATACTGAAGCAGTTAGAGAAATCAATCAACAGGACTGACTCCAGGTGGTAGGTTGGAATAGTAAAGAGGCTAGAAAGGTGGATGTAGACAGTAGAAGTGGAGGTTAAAAATGAGGGGACTAAATAGCAATTTGGGGACTACAGAACTGAAGAAATTAAGGTAAGTAGCTGGCCATGAGAGAAAGGTAAGAAGGAGATTATGGCTGGAATAAGGGTGCCACCTAGTGGACAGTTCAAGTATTGCAGGCTTGTATGAGAGGGAGTAAGTTGGTAGACAACAAGGAACAGTGGGTGTAAGACAAAAGGGGTATCTATGCAGGTTGGAGAGTGGTAGTGAAGATACAGAAGAGGGGTGGTAGAGGCTGCTGGCTGTCCTAGCTCAGGACTGGCTTTAACACCTGTGTTAGTGGTGCAATAATAGAAAGACTTTCTTGTAGGAATTATTCAGCAGACATACTTTACTGGTGTCCTTCAGAGAGGGACTGTAGGGTAGTTATGCAGTGAGGTGACCCGCCGATATTTGAAGAGGGTCCTTTAGAAGGGTAAGCACTTAGGTGGCACTGCACAAACCTTTTTAATGCTTTAAATGTTCAATAAAGAACAAGCATGCTCAGAGAAAGTCCCTATGAGTTGGGGTTTAGGTGATTTCACCGATATAGGCTTACTAATCCTCCAAAGGCAGAAACTCTAGCACTACAAAAACTCACACTGTGAGCAAGCACAGGCAGGTCTAATTAGCTTTACATATCCTAATGGAAGCTCGTGAGTGTAGTGTATTTCATTAAGCCATGACCAGGTTGAAGAACTAGCAGTACATTAAGATCAAATTAAAGGCAGAAACTCTAGTGCTACAAAAACACACACTGTGAGCAAGCACATCTGGCAGCTCTAATTAGCTTTACATATCCTAATGGAAGCTCGTTAGTGTAGCGTGGTTCATTGAGCCCTGACCAGGTTGAAGAACTAGCAGTACATTAAAGTCACGGTTAGTTGGGGTTTAGCAAAGCTGTTTGTGTACTAATCCTCCACAAGCATACACTGTGGGCTGTTCAAAAGGCGTGAAAAAGATGCCTTAGCAGTATTAAACCACAAGCAAGCCACACTCTGCTTTCAAACGCCAGGAAAAATACGTTACGCTTACAGTAAACCCTTAGAGCACAAGCATACAATATGGGCTGTTCAAAAGGCACGAAAAAGACACCTTGTCAGTCTTAAACTACTTACACTTACAGTAAGCCTTTGGAGCACAAGCATACACTGTGGGCTGCTCAAAAGGCACGAAAAAGATGCCTTATCAATATTAAACCACAAGTAAGCCACAGATTAAAACAAACACAGTAGTTTACACTATTTTAAAATACACGCTTACAAGACAGTCTTAGGAGCAACAGGTACAGAAAAGTTATTTGGTGCACAGATCAATAAGATGAAAAAAAAACAAGAAAAACAACATTTGGTATGATGAGCAGCAAACAAGTTAAAATTAATTACATACCACAGAGGTTAGACACTGGGCAAGGAGCAGACAGCAGCCAGGGCTTATCCCAAGTCCTAAAGATGGCGCCCCACTAAACCCAGGATATTTATGGCAGTTCAGAGGAGTAAGGTGGGGAGGGGAGGGCAGTAGGGGGAAGAGTAGGTAAAGGTAGGAGGGGCAAGAGGCAGACAACTGCAGATGGGACAATGGGGCAACTTACAGTACTTTAGTAAAGGTAGGATATGACAGAGAGGTAGGAATGGTATGGTAGGATATAACAGAGAGGTAGGAATGGTATGGATTGAGACAGATAGAAGAATAGAGGGCAGGGAGACTGACAGGCAGTGGTGTGTTGAAAAGGAAATAAGGACTGGAGCAGAAGACAGATACTGAAGCAGTTAGAGAAATCAATCAGCAGGACTGACTCCAGGTGGTAAGTTGGAATAGTAAAGAGGCTAGAAAGGTGGATGCATACAGTAGAAGTGGAGGGTAAAAATGAGAGGACTAAATAGCAATTTGGGGACTACAGAACTGAAGAAATTAAGGTAAGTAGCTGGCCATGAGAGAAAGGTAAGAAGGAGATTATGGCTGAAATAAGGGTGCCACCTAGTGGACAGTTCGAGTATTGCAGGCTTGTATGAGAGGGAGTAAGTTGGTAGACAACAAGGAACAGTGGTTGTAAGACAAAAGGGGCATCTATGCAGGTTGGAAGAGAGAGCTAGTGAAGATACAGTAGAGGGCGGGGTAGAGGTTGCTGGCTGTCCTAGCTCAGGACTGGCTTTAACACCTGTGTTAGTGGTACAATAATAAAAAGTCTTTCTTGTAGGAATTATTCAGCAGACATACTTTACTGGTGTCCTTGAGAGAGGGATTGTAGGGTAGTTATGCAGTGAGGTGACCCGCCGATATTTGGAGAGGGTCCTTTAGATTCCTACTGACTAGTGCTAGAAGCACAGGATGAGCAGGGTAATTTACTGGTGTCCTTAAGAGATGGATTGTAGGGTAGTTATGCAGTTATTCTGTAATAGCCTTATTCCTATAACTCTAAAGGTGCTGACTTTTGTAGTACTTTGCCCTAATTACACCTGGTGTTTGTCATTTGCAAATTGCAATTAAATTTATTCACTACATTCAAATAAATTCTAGATCACTGTGTAAAAAACAAATTAAGTAATTACAGCCTAAAATAACACCAGCAGGTACGATTAGATTAGACATGTGGAACAAACATGCATAAAATGCCCATAATACATCCTGTACTCATTATTTATGTCATTGTCCTGTATTATTGTTACTTTTAGTTCCCTCATTTCTAGACAGTATGCTTTTAAAGTCAGCAGTTCAACAAAATTTCTATTAAGAACAACAATATGGAGACTCCACAGCCACGGCAGAGCTCTAATGCAAAGTTACAAATCCAATTCCAAAAGACAAGGAAACCAGTATAAAAATAACAGTGGATAAGCGCTTTCACCCAGAACACTTCCAGGCTTCTTCAGAACAATTAATTCACAATAACCCACCCTCTTAAATAACCAGCAGCTAAAAATCAACCAATCCATAACAAATCCTGAAATGAACCCCTCCCATTTTATAAAAATGTTTCCTCATTTTAAAATCCTCCAGCGACTATAAAATAACTCTATACTTTGATAATTCAACAATAATCTTAATACTTGAATAAAAACATATAATAACAAAGACATGTATTTACAATTAAACATATATAAGCGTGAAAACAATACAAAACATAGGGCATGTTCATAATTTAGCAACTCTCAATCTCAGAACACTGTTAATGCTAATGTGTTCATTTAACCCCAGGGGGTTTCTAGCATCTAGTTTAATCTGCCAAAACAACTCCCTGTACTCCAGCTTGGCCTCCCAACAACCTCCCCTGGGATCATGTGACACATGTTCTATCACCAAAAATTTAAATTCCCTGTCCTTACATGTTTTGGAGTGTTTGAAGAGTGCATTAGTCTCTTTTTCTTTTACAATATCGTACATATGCTCATACACCCTTCTTTTCAGACATCTTTCGGTCTTACCAATGTAACAACTCCAGCATATTTCAAACACTGCCAGATACTCCACCCAAGATGAGTTACAATTATAGTGTCCAAGAGATTTTATAACATAATTCCTGGCCGGTAAATAAATTTCTTCCTTATCCGCCATGTGTCTACATTGATTACATGACCCACACTTGCATGTACCCATCCTTCTGTTATTTGTCAAACTCATGTCTTTCTGTCCTTTTTCAAACCATTCCAAAAATTCTATTAAGCCCTGCTGTTTTATCTCCTCTAAGAAAGACTGTTCCCTTGTCAGTGTTATAATTTAAGCAAATGCCAGTATTTTACCTAGAAAATATCTCTTCTTGCATTTTGTTCACTTGAAAGGATGGGTCAGTGTGCTTTCAATGGTGTTATCATTTGTGTTTTCCAGCATCAGTGATCAGCATGGCTCATGATGCACAGACATAAAAATCTGACCCACAAGGTAGAAGATGCCTTGAAATTCTAAACTTTTGTTAATATCTCACAGTGTTGATATGCAATTAACAATAAAAAAGTAGCAGTGCAAAGAATTTACAAAATCTTCAAAATAAACTAAATGTGCAACACAAGATGGATCTTGTTTGTACAAAAGCTGAGAAGTCTGTCCCAGGTGGCCTTAATACTCTACCAAGGCTACACCTGGTCTCTTCTCCTGTTTATGACTTAAATGGACATTTTCTTAAGATAGGGGTAATGTCTGGAGATCATCCATTTTGGAGAGATGACGCTTACATTTTTTTTTATGTTGTACTAGTATATGCTAGTGAAGTGACCAGTATGTGTTCCAACCTCATCTTTGGTCAAGAACTTTAGATAATAGCAGAAAGGATATGATCTTAGATATAAAAAGTAGGAAATTACATTCTTTCTATAGGTTTCTGGATGACAGCCCTGTGAAGAGCTCAACAATCCAGGAAAGCGTTGGGATAGACATGCTTCTCCAACAGGAAGAGAATAGCCTAATTAAGGTGGTCTGGGCACCTAATGAAGATGCTTCTTGGGTGTCATGTGAGGATATTTTAATATGACTGATTCAGAAAGTGAACAATTTTATGAGTTAGCAAATGATACTACTATTCCTGAAATGAAGCTTGATAAGGGGGTAGGATTTGTGATTATGAACCAAGTCAACTATTTTAACCATATGAATGCTTTGTTGTTAGATGACACTTATGTTGAGGTATCACGAAATGAAATCAGTATTGTCTACCAGAACATTGACTGGAGTTTGGAAGATATGCTCTTCTAGGGCCAGATTTCTAGAACCAAATTTGAGTATACATTTAATGATAATCCAGTAATTTCTAGCATTTTTGGTATACCCAAAAATCATAAAAATCTGGTGCATCCTCCTTTTTGTCCAATAGTGGACTCAACTCTGTCTAAAATGTATTTTATAGCCAAGCTATTAGCTTTTTATTTAAAGCAAGGTGTTAATAACAGTGCAAATTTGTAAATATTATTTGTCCTTTATTGGGCAGTTAAACAATACACCATTTCAATATAATGCCCTGTTCATTACAATTGATGTTCACAACCTATCTTCAGTCATTCCATATGAGTTGGGTGTTAATTGGTTTGAAAAACAGTTGTTTACATGTACTGAGTTGAGCACCAACAAAATTAATGCTATGGTGGTGCTAATGGAGCCAGTTTTAAAAAACAACTTCCTGTATTTTGAGGTCCAGTATCATAGACAGACTACAGGTGTTGCCATGGGGGGGCAACATGGGCCCCCATGTTTGCCAACTATGTAATGGCCAAGTGGGAGGATGAATATATTTTAGATAGTCAAAATGCTCAGGGGTGGACTTCATATACACAATTATTAGATGACATATTTATTTTAGGATTGATACAGTAGACAAGTTACAGGATTTTTTTTTTTGGTTTATATAAACAGTACTGTTGATGTTCTAAATTTTTCTGCTACATTTGATGCAAATATAATAGCATTCCTTGATGTAGAATTGAAGAAGGATTTAGTGAACAAAAGGTTTTGTTCAAACATATACCGCAAACCAACTTTTTCAAATGCCTACCTTCATTGTTCTTGTTGGCATCGCAGGCATCAAAAAAGTCAATTGTAAAAGGTCAGTAAGTAAGATTAGTTCTAATGATTTCTAATTCTGAAACATTTTTTTAAGGAATGTGGGATCTTAATAGACATGTTCTATAAGAGAGGATACCCCTTGGAATTTTTAAATGATATAAAGGATAAAGAGTTTAGAAAACGGGAAATGGGGTTTATGGACTTATTTTAGGTAATGTGATTGATGAGAATTTAAATACTATGCTAAAAGGGAGTGACACAATAGGTAGGAACATGTTTATAACTACTTATACATTAGATAGTTGTGCCATAGCAGGAAGTATTCATAAAAATTGGAAGATATTTTTGACCCAGGATTGCTGGGCAAAATATGGGACAAACCACATCTTATTTACAGGAGAGACAAAACTGTTAAAAAACTATTTAGAATAAAATAGAATTGGACAAAACATCAAATTTAAGTTGAAAAATGAAACTGTTAAGTGTGGTCGTTGCTCACAATGCAGCAGTATTTTGGGCAAAGATAGTTTTTGTATTAGAGGTGTTTTCTACAAGATTGAAGATCATTTCTGTTGCAGTTAAAAAAAATGGTTTATTTGCCACAGTGTTTATGTTGTTTTGGTTTATTATATAGGAAAGACCACTAGGAGGTTGAAAGAATGAATATATGAATGTCTCTTTGAAATTTGAAAACAAAAAAACATAAATACTTTATACAAGCACATAGCTGAACATAATTCACATAAATTTGGATTTATAGTTTTAGAACACATTAAATATGATTTGCAGGGAGGGTTATGGATGACTACTTAAATGTAAGAGAGCTTACATGGCAATTAGGGTTAACTGCCACAAGTTCCCCTGAATTAGATGATGTTTGTACAATTAATCCTATTTTAAAGTTGAAATATTGTGATGTAATGTAATGTATTTATCCTTGATTGAATGCTGGATGCTATTTGTTAGTGAGTAGTCCGTGTGATTTTAAAGAATGTATTTAAATGAGTTTTTAGCATTTATATTTAGTTCTGATGAAGTTTTTTAATGTATAAGAACAAACGCACTTGACTACTGTGTTAACTATTGTGTTATTAAAGTTGCCTTGATCCTTTTACTGCTAGCTCCAATTGTCATTATCAGTACTGCAACAGGTGCTGTTTTATTGGTTTGTGGATTTTGTCTGTGTCAGTTCTACAATTTGTCTTGTGAGGATGCCCCTTGGTTGCCGCCCATGAAAAGTATACAATGCACTGTCTACTGTGAGGATACTTTAGACTAGACCAAGGCCGTAATGGAGGAATTCTGCCATGCAGCTTGCCTGTGAATGTCTGACATCTCATGGAATTAATTGGGGACTGTTCCTGGGTTGCAAAAGTCTAGTGTGGTTTATTTTCCATGACCCCCCCCCCCCCACACACACACACACACACACACACACACACACACGCGCACACATATACACACAAAATAAATAGTTTAGAAAATGTAAGGACTAATATAACTTTAAACAGGATTGGACTAGTAAGCTTGTAAGTGAGACTTGAGTAGAAGATCTCAGGGAGGCATGTCTCATTCATGATAAGACAGATACACTGACACTCAGTTAAGGATGGTATCAAAAAGCAAGAAAGAGGCTTTAGCATGCATAAAGCCATGCCTTTAATATAAAAAGAAAGCAAGTCATTTCATTCTAAAGCATGAAGTAGCACTAAGTTAGACCCAAGCTCATCTCTGCATCATACTAGATTTTGGATTTCACCCTGGAGACGGACCTTAGATAAACATTGCAAATGTTTCTGGCTTGGCACTCACTATTAACTCTCTGTCACTCTGTGCCAAGGTTTTTGGCTGTGAGCTGAGTCCATGTAGTACAAGGTTTGATTCTCTCAATCCCACTCATTTACTATGTGACCTTGAACAAGTCACTTAACCAGTCATTGTTCCTGAAAAGGGATTGTGTATCCAGTGGGCCACATGGTTAACAAATAGATATTATTATTATTTCTAGAATCATCTAGAGCCAAGGTTTACACAGCCAGATGGCTAGCCCTGCCTCAGTAGTTCTTCCACACCACACGCTTGCATGCACACTCACACCTATGGCCAATTTAGTGTCCAGTCCACCTACTATATGCCTTTGGAATATGGAAGGGAACTGGAGCACTGCGAGGAGACCCACATGAAGACAGTGAGGACATGCAAAATCCCTTCTGTTGTGCTTGTATAGCACTACTTCAAGAAGAATATTGTGAGTTCTTAAATATGCTGTTTTGCTGTAATTTCACAGATGAGGTCAGAGTTCATAAAATCCCAAATGATAAGCTATTGCTGTTTGGTGGTGCTTTCGGACAAAAATTCTTTTTTTTTGTAAAAATGTATAAGTACTGGTAGCTATAACTTTGTCTTGATATATTATTTTCTCATATTGTCAGTGAACTTGAATGATTTCTTATTAATGTATTTCTGCTATAGAAATGCTTTAGTATGTCTAAATATTGCACTTAGTCTTGGGACTGCTGGAAGCTTGAAAACAAAGCATGTGGACTACATTTTGCATACAGGGGCATACATTTAAACTATTTAACAATATTGCACTTATCTTTTAAATACTTTTTTGCGTCATATTTGCTCTTTATCTTACGTTAAAGCTACTAATTTCAGGCACTTTTATAGTCTGCAGTGCTTTTTGGTTTCTGTGTCTGGCCTAGGTGTATTGAGTGGGTGTGCTCTCATTTTATTGCATGTTTACTAGTTCTCTTCTGAATCTGTAGCTCCAGCTATAAATTGATTTGGCTTTTAGAGTATCCATTGATTTCTCTCTGAACTCTTAAGTGGATTATAAGATTGCTCATCTAATCCAGTGTTGTAGTCACTTTTCAAACTTAAAAAAGCAAGCGTTGGCCAACTGGGCAAGTTGTAAATAGAGCATGTGATAATTAACCCAGCCCGTCCCTCTCAGTAATGTGCATCATTACACAAGCAGTCAGTTGTCTTAGTCTTGACATTGCTGGAAGATTGGATGCTTGAAATCAAAGCATTTGACTACATTTTGCATGCAAGAAAATACATTTAAACGACATTTAAAATATTGTATTTATCTTACCTTTTAAATCAGTTTTTTGTGTTGCGTTTCCTCTTTATCTAAAGTTAAACCTGTTAATTTAAGGGATTTTTATGGTCTGCAGTGGTTTTTGGCACCTGTGCTGGGCCTAGGTGTTCTGGTCTTTACTTTATTTCATTTGATTTAGCTTTCCTCTGAATGTGTTCCCCACCCAGACACCCTATTCCTATTGTGTTTTTATAGTTGGAGGCTTTTGTGCTGCCTGCCCGTACTGTATATCTGAGACCTTGGAAGCTCCTCCCACTCTCATCTTCTGTATACCTGGCCCTAGAAGCTCCTCCCACTCTCATCTTCTGTATACCTGGCCCTAGAAGCTCCTCCAGTCTTATCTCATTTGTTCCTCTTACTGGTTACCAGCAGAATAAACTGGGAATGCCGTTTCTTACAATGTTAGTGTGCTTGGAAATTGCCTTAAAGTGTGTACGCTCCTTATTGCTGGCTTGTATGTCTTTGAATCACCTTGTATTTGCTTGTAGTTAGTTGTTAGATTTGTTTCTGATATAATTTCAATTGTGGCTAACTAATTTGTGTTTTAACATTAAGAAGACTGGGACTGCTATTCTAGAGGGAGAAGAAAGGCAGCCTGGTCTATCCGAGTTGAGATACATACAGGTAGGCTTAAACAAGAATTATTTGTTGTAGCTACTTGCTTGATTTGTTTCTGATACCTTTTCACTTTTGGCCAAAGTGTGTTTTTAGATTAAGAATACTGGGCCTGCAATTCTAGTGGGAGTAAAAAGGTAGCATGTTCTGTCTGAGTTGGGAAACACACAAGATGACTTAAAGTGACAATTACTTGTTGTAGCTAGAAGGTACCTTTTCACTTTTGGCTAACCAAAGTGTGTTTCTGCATTAAGAAGGTTGGGACTCCAATTCTAGTTGCAGTAGTAAAGTAGCCTGGTCAATCCAACTTGGGAACCACATGGGGGGGGTCTTAAAGTGAGATTATTTCATCAGTCAGAGAGTTATTTGGTGACTTAGTTGTTTGGTGTTAATCTGCACTTGAGGAGTTACTTTTGCTGTAGTTTTACATTAAGAAGTTCCAGGATCATCCATCTTATGGCAGAAGATGTTTACCTGGTCTCTCTGAGTTGGTAAGCAATCCATGGAGCTCACACTATAGTTTTTTTATTGGCCAGTGGGCACGGGAGTTATCTTTCAGCTTTTTCTGTCTGGTATAAATCACATGCATTTTGGCAGAGCAGTTCACTGAACAGTGGCAGTTAGCAGTACCCTGAATAGTAACAAACCTATAAAGCTAGCATTTTTTACTTTAACCTGTAACACAGAAAAGGTTTGTACGGAGTCAAGCTTAGAAAAGCTAGTTAGCCCATCAAACAGTACTAATATCAGATCATAGCACAATTTAATATCCAACCTTACCCATAGACACCAGTCAGGTGACCCCTGTAAAACCAAGTCCCTAAACCATAATAGCCCAAAACTAATACAGCTCCTGACAACATGGATTTGCAATATCCTTATGATCCTGTAGCCAACTTGATAGATACACACAGACACAATCTTGCAACTGTCTCATATACTCAGGCAAGTTTTTAATCCTCAAAGAAACTAAAATAGTATGCAAGAGATGTACATACATAACTTCCTTGGAAGCAAAAATCTCACTTACAAACAAGGTTGTCAAGACCACACAAACTACATTCTTCACACATACCACTCACCATACACATAGACCTTATTATGCTGAGGCTCTTAAAAGAAACCATTCCAAACCTCAGAAACCTCAAAAACCTTCTAAACCATCAAACAACAACACTTATCCTCAGCAGTCACTAAAGTGAACACCAAAAGAAACAGCTAACATGACACATAAGTCAACACTCAGTGATCCCCTAAGAACAAAGCCCATATGGCAAGCAAACACTTTATCTAGTGCTGTCATCATAGGTGATAATAATGTACAACACGCAGATGCCCCTCTCACCTGGCTGAAAAAGGATAAGATAATAGTTAGTTGCATATCCGGAGCTAGTATTAGCAATATCACACACGCATTCAAGTCACTGCACAACGAGTACCGATATGATTCTATCATAGTCCGTGTGGGTGTAAATAACGTGAGACATACCTCAGTGGACTATATGAAAAGAGACATAATGGATCTCTCTGAACATGTATCAGACAGGTAAATGCCTTGCATTGAGCAGCATTACATCTTCACCAAGAGTGATGCCACAGTGTGAACAGAACATTATTGATTTTATTAACTGGCATAGTTTCTGGTTTAACTCCAGGAGAAATCAATATCAGTCAGCATGGGAGGACATTTTTAACAAACCACAATTATTTGCCAAGGACAATCTACACTTAACCCACATGGGCTTTTGGATATTGGCTAAAACTTTATCCACCCCCTTAGAACATTTTTTTAGGCAATGTAAAAATAACAAAACTAGACTCAAAGCAATATTAGGTATTACTGCTTAGTGCTAAAAGTTTAAAAAAACTCCATTCTCTGCAAGCTGTCCTCACTCTGGAAGATGTAGACATCGTTGCTGTTACTAAGATTTGTTTTAAACCTGCAGAAAGTGCTCTCACTGTGGAAGGCTACAGTGCCTTCCACACATTTAGACCAACAGCTGCACAGACATGGGCGCCGGAACCATAGAGCGAGGGGGGAGGGAAGTCCCTCCACTTTTAAATCATCCATACCCCTGTCCCTTTTATTCTCCGTACACCTCCCAACTGCTGCAATGACATCACATCGGCGCATGTATTTCTGGCCATTGTTTTGCAAGTGGGAACAAACAGATTTATTCTAAGCTGCTGCCAGAACTAGGATGTAATTGCAAAGATGTAACAGACAGAAGCTGCTGCTGGAGTCTATCAGAGTGAGTACACTGCTGCTGGACTGCATGTATTGCAGAGCAGTCTGTGTGTGTATAAATACCCCTAGCAGGATACATCTGGTGGCTAGAGGTACTCAGGCTCAAACCCTGCACCTTGGGTACAGGTAAAAAGAGCCTAAAGTCCCTCACTATCATCACTTGTGAATTTATGCCTCACATTTTTGTTCTGTTCCTCTGGTTTGCAGGAGTGGTAAAACAAAACCTTTAATTCTAGCAATTTTCTAAGGTTATAAAATCAGCATTTGAAATGTGTCCCTATTTTGGGGCTGTATTCCCCCATTATTGGCTTTGTTCTGTATTTTTGTGCTAAGAGGTTGAGAGCTATGGTGAGAAGTGAGAAGTTAATTCACTAAATGATATGATAGCCATTTAAGTTTGTCTTCCTGTCTTTCAAGAAACTGCTGGTTTAGCTTAGTGGTATCTTGCTCTGACTAAAGTGCACATGGTTCTGGGTTCAAGACTTAGCAGTAAAATGCATGGTGGTAACACAACATTTTATGCAAGCAACTTTCCAAAATTATACACACAATGTTTAAAATGTTTCCCTGTTTTTTGGCCTTTTGACCCCCGCCCCAACTTTAAATAAGTTCAAGAAGTTGTGCAACATGCCTATGGCTTACACTCTACTGTCATTCTGTATTTATATATTGTGTGTAGAAGTAGACTGTTATCGTGGAAATGTTCTGAATAGGTCAGATTTGTCATTATTGGTGCATGCATTTTGTTTCATTGCCTACTGGAAAAATGTTCAAACAAATTTAAAATGCAGTTGTGTGTGGAAGTAGACCTTTATGATGGAAATATTCTGAATAGGGCAGTTTTGTCATTATTGGTTAATGCATATTTGTTTCATTGCCTACTGGAAAAATGTTTAAACAATAAATTTAAAATGCGCTAACTTAAGTCTAACAAGTGTGCTGTATTATACAAGGAATGTAATTTAATACAATCAGGAAGGTGAATCAAGGAATTCATACATGTATGCATGGCCCTAAAAATGTGTTTGAAAACAGCCCAGAGGATAGTGTGAAAGGCTCAAAATCATGGGCAAATGTTAAGCTTTACTCTTGTTACCAAAGCAATGGATGAAGGTAAAACAGTTCCCACCACATTACCTTGACCTGGCCAGCCTTTTGACACAATCCCCTACTCAGGTGTAGTACAAAAGATGAATAATGTAGGAGCAAACACTTACATCACCAGCTGCATTGCCAACTTGGCTCACAGGATGCAAGAGATTAAAACAGGGGAAGAGACCAGTCACCAATGGAGTCCCCCAGGGTTCGGTGCTGAGACTTTTTCTATTTGGCATATACATCTCAAAAGTAAAAGGAAATATCAAAGAGCTTTGGCCAGCTAAGTTTGAGATGACTGCAAGCTAAGAGAAGTTATTGAATCCCCAAATGACTTAACCATCATGCAGGAAGGTTTGTCCCAAATAATAACTGGTGTCAAAATCATGACAATGCCCCCTGAGAACTGATCCAATTGTTTGGCATTTGGGATCTTGTGTACAGTGGCCTAACCTTTGACCAACATGTGCCCAGAGTCATAAGAAAGCATTTCTATATTGCACAGCTTATAAACAAATTGATTGTGACTAGATCTAGAGATGTTGTTGTCCCCCTTTACAAAGCTCTCATTATGTCAATCATTTTGTATATGCCCACTTTGGCATGTATCTGTCCAGCCCCATGCAACAATTGGAATACCTTCAGAGATACCTTACTAACAGGATACAAGTCCTAAACAATAGGTCTTGCATGGACTACCTCAAAAATTTATTACTATACTCAGTATCCTACAGAGTGCTTAGAGGTGACATGTCTGGCATACAAAGCATCCTCTGACATAATACAGATGGACCTACTGAAGATCAGCAAGTCAAATGGCATCAGAAATACTCAGTCCAGGTATCTAAACTGAATGTTGTGGAAAGATGGATATATATCACAGAGGCTACCACTGTTCCGGAACAGACTATCCATAAAAATAAAGCAAAGCTCATCCATCCATATTCAAATGCAACTTGGATCTAAGGATGGGTAATAGAAAATGTACTCCAGGATTTCCCCTCATGACACTAATGGATAGAAGCAGTTCCTAAATGCTGCATCCGTTACATGGCCCCCTCAAATTATCTATGGTATGATCACAGTTGTTCTCACTAGGGCTAATATACAATTATCAGCCATGGGGATTGCTACAACCAATCAGAAAATGTTAATTCAAGCACCAAAAGGGAATTGGCTAAGCTTAAAATGTCCTCCAGGTGAACCTATGTTGTGGTAGCAAATAGTTATAAAAAAAGTACCCTTTTTAGTTCACTAAGTTCCCCTGTCACCCCCCCCCCCCATCTTTAACAGCTTCCGGCACCCCTGTGCACAGACAGGGGCTAAAGGTAGATGTGTCTTGAGCTACATTAATGACAAACAGAACTCCAGATTGGTTAAGCAGGATGATGTCCTGAAGTTCATACATGTCCAGGTTTCAATAGACAAGGTTCCTTACCATATCTTGGCCAGCTAAAGGTCACCCTCTATGACCCACAAAGCTCACAACTCTTACCTAGACATACAAGGGAGACTCACCATCTAACCAAATACCCTATTCATAGGAGACTTTAACTATCCCATCTATAGACTGAGAACATGCACTGCCTTTAACTCACAGGCATAGCATTTCCTAGATTTTATCAACACAAACACTCTGGACCAGAAAGTGAACACTCCAATCAGAGGATCAAACATATTGGACCATTTATTCTCTAACATGGGAGAGCCTTGCACCCCCCTGTGTCTCATCCTCATTGGTGTGGTCAGACCACAAAACTGTCTCCCTCAAAATATAAATCATCCAAAAAAACCCAACTAAGTGCATAACAGTTAGGCGCTATTCTACAGTAATCTACATACTACTAAATGACAGTTTATCAAAATTCATGACTTCCGCAAATCTAGAGAACACAGCTACCTACAGTACGTATGCAGAATTATTTACAGAAAGCCAGAACAAACATGTAAATGTCTGCATTGAGACTGCCATACCTACCAGAAATATGCCCAGATCTGACATCAAAAACAAACTCCGCTGGTGGAATCTTTTCCTTAATAGGGTATATAACAAAAGAAAAAAGTCATGGCCAGAATCAGAAAGATCAACTCTCATAGAGACAAGAGATCTCTGATTCAATTAAAAAAGAAACTGAGAGGTCTCATAAAGTCCAACAAGGTTAGAATAGTCCCCGAAGGCCTTCTTTAGCTATGTCAGTAACCTTAAAAGTAACACTCAGCAGTGTGATGATAAATGACACAAACTTCACTGACCAGGGTGACATACCAAATCTACTGGCTGATAAAGTTATCCCTAACATCACCTTCCCCACCCCTCTGTGAAGTCCCTTCTAGCATATCCCCTCCCCAAATATCAACAAGGTGCTAGTGCTGATTGTACTCACTAAGGCCAAAAACACTGCTTCAATGGACCACAACAATATCCCCAGTTGTCTCCTAAGTAGTCTAAATATGACCTAGCAAGACCACTTGAGGCACTCGTCAAATAATGCATCAAATCTTCTTAAGGGTGGACCATCAACTGACCCTGGGAACTATAGACCCATCAGTCTGACAAGTCTAATATGCAAAGCCATTGAACGAATCATCATGGAAATGATCAACAAGGACATTGGCAACATACAGACACTGGACCCATTCCAGTTTGGCTTTGTTAATGGAAGATTATGCCTACTCAACCTGGTAGAATTCTTTGCGAGAGTCACCAAGACTATGGATGAGGAGAAAAGGCTGCATACAGCCTACCTTGACCTGGCTAAGGAGTTCGATACAATACCCCACTCAGGTATTGTTGACAAACTCTCAGAATTAGGCATAATCCCCTACCTAACTTGCTGGATTGATGGTTGGCTCAATGGGACCCAAGAATTCAGGATTGTTGAGACCACCTCCATCAGGAGACTGGTCACCAGCAGAGTGCTCCAGATCCTGCTCCTGTTTGGCATCTACTTCTTAAAAATCAAGGCTAATGTCAAAAGCCTCTTGTTCACCAAGTTCTTAGATGACTATGTCCCCTATGCCACCATTATCCTACAAGAGAATGTAACACAAGCAAATGATTGGAGCCTAAGCCATGGATTAAAACTCAACACAAAGAAATGCATTATAGTGCCCTTTGAGGAATTGTCCACCAAGCTTATTACTCTATCGATAAAGTTCCCCTGACAGTTGATCTGACAGTTATAGCACAGGAAACATATGTAGACAGCAATCTGGCCTTTGACCAACATGTAGTCAAGATAGTAAGAAAATCATTCTATGTCATCCAACTCATAAGCAAGAGTATAGCATCCAGGCTCAAGCAAGCTATAATACTACTCTACTCAGCCCTTACCAGACCCATCATCAAGTACAATGCCCACCTTTGGCATGTATCTAACTAGGCATTTGCAACAGATGGAATGCCCTAAAAGGGTGTGAGTATCCTGTCCTTCACAGAATGCCTAAAAGCCCAACTTCTGTACTTAAGTCTCCTACAGTTTACTGAGAGGTGATCTATACCTAGCATAAGGCATCCACACTTCTAGATCTGATGGATCTCTTGCAGATCCACAAAACAAACAGTACTAGAAACACTAGATCCAAGCACCTGAACTTTGGCTGTGACATGAATAGAACAAACTGGGCAGACCAATATGTGTTTCAAAAGATCATCATGCTATAAAATAAGCTCCCCATCTATGTGAAGCAGAGTTCATCCCCTAGTCTGGCCCCATGTCTTTGATGGATAGAGGTTGACAGAAAATGAATCCCCGACTAACATACCCCCCCCCCTCTCCCACATAACCCTTGGCTACCTCTTTATTAACATACCCCACAATATGAGTATCCAAGGAACGCTGGGACAATACTAGGTTGGGTTGCATGGCTAGGCTGCTAAAGACTCTAGTGGTAGTTAGTCTATATAAACGTATGAACCTACGAACATAACCATTATTCTGTTCTTTGCTTCCCTGCTCCCTAAGTGGTACAATTCACCACTAAAACTGACTTAGGATGCAATGAGATCTCTTCCTTTCTCCCTTTGCACATTGTTTTGCAACAATCTCTTCTCCTATTTTCTATGCATCAAGAATCCAAATTATCTTGACTTTGTTTTGGTATTTTTCCATTCTCAGAGCATATATATTGTAATCCATTTTCCACTGCAAAGGCAGCTGTTGTAAAAAACTAGTTTAGCAGAATGATTACCTTTTTTGTTTATATACAAGAGTATTATGTAGGACACAAGCTGTTGCATTAGTATTCATATTACAGAACAGCTAATCACATAGTGAGAATTACTTCCTGGAGGTTAAACTTCACACTAAAGGAGAACAGAATTCTGTATCACGTAAACATTATGCCCCAAGAAATACAGATGCAATAAATATCCCTTGATGTGGTGAGGCTAGGTGTTACTTACAAGAATGAATTAGTAATTTTTCTGGATAGCTAAACTGACTGTTCATTGTCTCTGAAAGACAAATCTTTTGAATGAGTCAACATAAATGATTCATTTATTTCATGTTACTCAACAGAATGCACATTTAATACTTTACATCACAAACAAAACACGTTGTTGCTGCCGTAAATTTGATAATGCTTTGTATGTATATCTAAAATGAAGCTCCATGGTCTGTGAATACAGCACCTTGATTTTATTAGGATGGCCTTCTGCTTTTACTGCTTAAGAAGTATTTGTTCATCTTAGTTATTTATTTGTTTATGCTTGTTTCTTTTGGATATGGGACAGTTTAGGAAATCATGCTTCATAAAGATATTGTGAAACATGTTAAACAATGTGTATTTTCCCACAAACTTACCATCCAGGGTCAGGGAGTGTAATTAAAAAAAAATAAGTAAATACGATTTTTTTTTTTGAATAACAGTAACCCTATACACACCATTTCAAAATAAGTAATGCCTACATCATTGTGTACTGGAAGTAGGGGAGAAAAATAAAGGCAAAGACTGAGAGGCATTTAACACACTACACAGCACAAATTAGCATACATTTTGACAATGTGCAGGGTATGGGTGAAGCAATTGAAATGGAGAAGGATGCAGCGACATAGGTCTCAAGTTAAGGAACCAGTACAGAAAGCAGACTGTACCAATGGCTGACCAACAGTCAGAATATGGAACACCTTAGTTTCATACTGTGAGAAAAAAGCACCAGTTTCACTGAACATTGGTAAAATAGTATTACACTTTTTTTGCAAATGTATATTTCAGTTCATACTGCTTAGATTCTCCCTGCAAATCTAACAAGCAGGTGTTTAACTTTCTTATGAAAAAGGTTACAAGTACACCATGTAGGGGGACATGAAAAAGTAAATAAAGGTCTGGATGGAAGGCAACTTGATTCTTTTAACAAGTCCTGACTGCTAGGAAGAAATATAACAGCATTTTTAAATATGTGCCATTTAGCTTATTAATATTACAGCAAATATAGGTGTCAGGGAGCTATTTAAACTGGTTGAACACAGTAGCAACTTCAAAAACTCATGACAGGTATCGTATCGGTTTTAGTTTGAGCAAAGCTCTCAGAATCCTATGTATTTTGTTGATCCAAATGTAATTCTGCAAACATGTCCTCATATCTCTGCTGTACTTCCCTGAGTAAGGGAAAAATAAATTCTGAATTCCAATATTTCAGAATACATTAAAATTTGTCCATCTTATTTTGTGTACTAGCCTTCAACAGCTATACTCATAGATAGTGGCATGCCCTACTGTAATTAAGTCATTTTTTCAGGCAATTAATATATAACCTCACACAATTCAACATTATCAGTTCTTAGACAAGATTGGAATTAAAGAAATTTATCCCCACATTTCTTGCCACTGCTGCTTAATGCCACGGTGAACTCCTTCTGTGGTGAAGTAATGCACAAAAGAAAAAACATTCTAAAACAAAATCAGAATAATCATTAGGTGCAAAGAACTTTTATATTTCAGAGCAACCGGACACACAAATAATATGATTGTAACAAAACAGTGAATTCTGTAGAGTGTATGACTGAATACGTCTATCCCATCATTTCATGGCATTGCTCATCAAGTCTTCAGTAAAACAGGCCCAGGCCAGACCATCTCTGACATTGGGACACAATGAATGCCATTTTGTCACACAATAGAATACAGCCTGCAAACTTTAATTCCCATATTGGAGTTACTGAAAAAGATAATGTTTTCTGGCCTGGGGGTTTATATAGCTCCTACTAAAACATTCCAGTTCTGAGGTTCCACACTCACAGGGAAAGAAAGAATATTTGAAATAAAAAGAAAACAAAACATTTAACTCAAAAAGCATTGAGCAGCACTAAGTCAGACCCATGCTCATTTTTGTATCATGCTTGGTCTTGGCCTTCACTCTGGAGATGAACTTTAGGTAAACAATGCAAATGTTTCTGGCTTGGCACTCACCATTAACTCTCTGACAGCCTGTGCAGAGATTTAAGGCTGTGAGCCGCAGTTCCTGTAGTAAAGGGTTTGATTCCCTCAATGGCATTCATCTACTGTGTGACACTGAGCAAGTCATTTAACTAGCCATTGTTCCTGGCCTATCCCCGAAAAGGGTCTATGCATCCAGTGGGCCTACCTGGTAAATGAATGGTTATTATTATCATCATTATTATTACAACTATTACTATTATTACTACTATTACTGCTGCTAGTACTACTATTAGAATCAGTCCAGTTGTGTTTGTATAGCACTAGTTCAAAAATAATATTGTGTGTTCTTAAATGTTCTATTTTGTTGTGATTTAATATTTGTCAGTATACAAAATGCTCTCCTCTGTAGTTACAGACTTGTTGATCAGATGAGACACAGAGAAATATATTACCTCAGTGAAACAGCATTGATCAGCTGGGATTCTATGAAATGTGTCACAAAGAAAAGCGGTGAAACCACTGAAACCTAGGTAAGCCACAGCATCAGTTTCTTGATAGTAGGCAGTACCTACAACACAAAATGGATAATCTTTTTTTTTTGTCCTCAGAGATGTTTCCAGTAACAGTAGTGACAGTGTAGAACCAGTGGCGTAGCTAGAGTTTGTGCCACCTCGGGCTGTCTTTGAGTTTGCTGCCCCTCCCCTTCACAAAAATCACAGACATATGGGTACCCCCATAAAAAGCCCCCCACAGCCATTCCAGTGTACCATTACTTGGCTATTTCTCCTCATTTACAATAAACACTGTAATGTTTTATGCTTTACTTCTACAATGATTATTTGGATTTAATTTAAAAAACTTTTATTTTAAATTTTATAGCACAAACACTGATAGACATCTGCTAAACAAAGCAATACAGTCTCACAATGAAAACAGACTTAGCATTAAAGCTTCTCTGCCCTTGAAACTCACACTCATTGAAACAGCATTGACATCCACATTCAAAGAAAATGCATCTGGCCAGTGGCAGATAAAGCTTACCTTTGGGCTGTTTTCAAATCATAGGTCCTTTGCACACATACTTAAGACCATGCAAACATACATGTGTTCTTTGATTCACCTTCCTGATTGTATTTATATTCCTTGTTTAATACAGCAGACTTGTTAGAGTGTGTTTTAAATTTATTGCTTTGAGCATTTTTCCAGTAAGCAATGAAACAAAATGTATGAATCAATAATGAAAAAACTTCCCAATTCAGAGCATTTCCATCATAAAAGTCTACTCAGACTTCTGTCATTACAGTCCACCAATATCAGTAAATATGAACAATCTCTGCAGAAGTCCAAGTCATCTAAATAATTCCACATTAAAAAAATCTGTAACGAATTAAGAGGTTGCTGCTAACAATCAATTGTTTCATCTACAAATAAAGTGTCTGCTGCCCTTGAAGAATAAATTGCCTATGTTACATTAAAAAAAAGATAAGTTAGTAATATTGCAATAGGAAATGGATGGCAAACCAACAACAGGTTTGTAGTTACTAGGTGTCCCATCCAAAGGAAGACATTCTCAGGACTACAGCATCCACCCCCTTTAAAGTACAACACAGTATAGTATCAGCAATCCATCTACATACTGTGGGAGTAGAACCCACAGCCTTCTGTACACTATCTGTTGTACTACTAACAATGCAAACAGACTTAGTATAAGCAGTACCAAACTTCTCTTCCCCTGAAGCTTTCAGCTCCTTGCAAAATCCACTTGACACTGAACTATATCTGTCAACTTTGCAGCACAATAAATCTAAAAAATGCCAAAATTTACTGGGGGGATGCACAAAACCAGGGACACATTTTTAGCATTGCTTGTATAACCTTAGAAAGTTGCTAGAATAAAATGTTTTGTGTTAACATGCACTTCCTGAAAGATAAGAAGACTGAAATTTAGATGTCATTATTTAGTGAATTCAGTTCTTACTGGTTTGCCAGAAAACCACACATTTTAGGAGGAACAGACCAGAAGTATGAGCCAAACATTTCCAAGTCAGGACAGTGATTTGAATGGGTAGAGAATTCAGGCTTTTGTTCCCTGTACACACGGTGGTTTGAGCCTGAGTAACACCTAAATGGGGCATTGCACGCACACACACACACACACACACACACACACACACACACACACACACACACACACACCTTGCTTGCTGCTGTTGACTGCTGTTGAACTCATGCACACACAAGAGCACCTGTCTACATAATTCTCCGTAAGGCTGCAGAATTACACTCGCTATATACTGAGAGCTTAAAGCTGCAGAAATATGCTCACTACACTGAAAGCTGCTTAGAAATATTTCCTTACTTGTTTGCAGTTGAACTCGCTCCACACTTGGAATTTCCTACATAAACATCCACTTGGCTCCTGGCTTGTGTGCAAAAGTAGCATTTAAACTTCACATACAGCACATCAACAGTGTGATGTGAATGGAGTGGAAAGTGCCGCCTGGGGCGAACCACCCCTCATGCCCCCTCTTAGCTATACTACTGTGTAGAACAGGTACATAAGTAGTAAATGATCAAACTTCAAAAACTGATACAGATGGCAATGCCAGTATATAAATTATCTATCTTTGCCAAAGTTTTCCAATTTACACACTAAAGGCTGTATTATTTCAGTGTTTAAAGTTCATATTTTAAATTCATCCCATAACCAAGTAGTCACTGAAAAGGGTTCTAGACTAGCATACCACCCCAATTAAGAAACAAACATTAAATAAACAACCGGATACATGCATAAGTAATAGCAGCTATTAAAAACTCTAAACTTAAGTAAGTATGAATCAGTGCAAGTGATGTAGTTTTGAAGGATTGAGTATATGCTAAACCCTTTATACCCCAATATTATTCTTGAAATTAGATACCGTAATACTTCTTTTACACTGTGCTATGAAACTAATGAATAATTTTCATATAAAAGGGGAGTGTATCATTGGTGCTGTAATATCAGGCATGCTGGAAGATGGGGTATGAGTGAGTTAACACAGACTTTGTCAAAGAGTCTGCAATCATGCTGACGCGAAGAAGCTAAAACAGGCCTACACCAGTAAACTTAATCTGTAGTTCTCTGTGGTCTCTGCTGTTACAAACACAATATAGAAACAATGTAGTTTATTGTTTTTTCTCCATCTCAATTTAATTATTTTGTATTTTCAATGTTAAATCATGTAGCCATTTTGTAAGCCCAACCTTTAGACTTAAACAATCCTCTTCTTATCATGTCTGCATCTCTTTGGTGTATGTATGCAATTGCTTCCGCAAAAGGCTAACATTTCACTGTAGTACTGCAAAGTGACTTACAAATACATTACACAGGGGTTGTTTTAACACAAGAATAACTTACACTAAATTACCTCTATTGTGAAAATTACAAGGGTAAAATAAACATTGCACTCCTTTGTCTGTATCCTTTTAGTATCGTAAGATGATGTCATAATTTACTTTCACCACATGGGCTTTTGTTTAAATTTCTATCAAAGGATTTCTTTAAACATGTGTACAATCAAATACAAAAGAAAGTGCCCAATGTTCCTTACAATACCAGCTTTCTCATACTTCATTTCATACACTGCATGGTTAACCACTATCTTTTCCCATCTGTGACACATCAATCAAAAGCTGTAGGAGGCTATCCTAGCTGAGTGCTACAACTGAAAGAAAGGAAGTGCTGAAGAGACAGGACATTTTTTTTAATCTACTACAGCACTAAGTTTGTTCAGGTCTGTCTGACAAATGGATTTTGATATCAATTTTAATGTCTAAATTTGCAGTTCCAATCCTAGCTAATGACAGTTAACTTATACTTACTAGTTCTTAATCAAACAAGTGGAATACATTATCTTTTCTCTGTTAAGAGCAAACTGTTCCATTAAATCAGTACAATTGTGAGCTATAAGTAGGATATGCTGATGAGTGTATTATGACAAGGAAATGTGGAACACCATGGTATATGCAAATAAAAACAGCAAAAATGGAGGACTGATTCAGAATTGTATAAATTAAGCTCTGTATGTTGCAGGGCAAACACGTTTTTTATGATGAGAATTACGGTGTATATGAGGGGAGTAATAACTGGATTAACACCAGCATGTGTATTATCAGTTGCAGTCAAAGCTAGTGCCTAGAACGTTCCTCATCATGGCCATCTACACCAACAGAGGAGGAAGCAACAGTGGGGACGTACTACCAGTTCACAGACTAGTAGACTGTGAATCATTTGAGACCATAAGGGACTGTGTTACCCACAAGTGGAATCAAGAAGGATGCATGGCATATCCATTTCTGTGGCTACTTAGGCATTTGCAGCTATAACCATCCCCTGTCATTGACAAATGGGGGACATGTTATGAAATCATAAGTGTCAGTCTCATGAATCCAGAACTAGTTCTACAGCATTATGGTACATCTTGTGAAGGAGTATATCTGGTTCCCCAAGACTGCAGAAAAAACAAACAGCTCTATGTAGATATTTTATAATATGGTCCATTTCCCTGAGGTCCTACAGTAACAGACTCCATACACATTGTCATTAAGACCTCACATAAGACATCAACAGGAAATGCCTCCAATGTCTTGGCAACCATGTTGTCTATAAAACCCAGCACATTATGTATGATGCATCTATGTACAACCTGGGAAGATTGCATGATTCACACATTTGGCATACCTTTGAGGTAACCATTTGAAATGTTAGGACCCACTAGAGTGAGTCCCAAAATATGGACACTGAATGGCTGGAAAAATGACTAGCATATACTAAGTCTGAGATGCTATTTCTCAGAAAATTCTTTTTTTCTCCAAGGTATGGCAGTCTCAAAGTTGGTATATATAAGTTCAGGGAGGGGGGCTTACCCACACCCCAAAATGAAGTTTTAACAGGGGTGGCCCGTGCTATTGGACTGCCAGACTGCAGTCCCCTCAACTGTAAAATAAAGAAATAAAATGAAAAAGAAAAGATAAAAAAAACCCTCAGCTGTAAAATAAAGAAATAAAATGAAAAAGAAAAGATAAAAAAAAAATTAAAAAATCGCAGACTTTCACACATGCGCACTAGTCCGGACTGCTGCTGAGACAGTCTGGAGCATGTGCCAACTGTCTCAGCAGCAGTCTGGACTGGGAAACATGAAGAACAGAGCTCCCAGAAGTCTATGCAGTTTTAAACTGCAGAGACTGTCTCTGGGAACAAGGGAACAACAGTTCAGACCCAGACTGCAACGTCGGCAGGCTGGAGTCTCATCGGGGAGATGTGCTCCAGATCTCGCGGGGATGTGCTCATATGCACCGCACCAACTATGAACGAAGGGATGGGATCTACTATGGAAGGGAAGGTAAGATGGCTATATGGATTGTGGTGTGTGTGTGTGTGTGTGTGTGTGTGTGTGTGTGTGTGTGTAAATGCCCCAGTTGTTATATACTGGTGGCTAGAACAAACACATGGTGGTGTGGTAGGGAATACCTCAAGCTTGAACCCTGTACCTTGTATGCAGGTGTTAAGGACCTGAATTTCCTACCCACCACCACCATTTGTAAAAAAAATTGCAGATTTTTGCCTCATATTTGATCTGATCTGTTCCTCATAATATCTGTGGTTTCTAAATGTTGCACTGCTTGATATTTGATGGTGCAGTGGTAGCATTGTTGCCTCACAGCTGCAGGCTCTCAGGTGTGATTCTTGGCTGGGGTGCCTTCTGAGTGGGGACTGCATCTTCTCCCTGTGTTTGCGTGGGTTTGCTTTTGTCTCCTCCCATGTTACAAAGACATGTCTGCATTATTTCTTCCTGGGCCTCTGCTGAAAATTGTTTTTTTGTTCCAAGTCAGACTGTCCTGATTAACAAATGTTAAATAAAATTGACAGGCATTTAAATTTCACACTTCAGGTTTCTGAATGTTTAATTCTTTACATATTTGATGGTGCAGTGGTAGCATTGTTGCCTCACAGCTATAGGTTTTCTGGTTTGATTCTTGGCTGGGGTGCCTTCTGTGTGTAGTCTGCATCTTATCCCTGTGTTTGTGTGGATTTGCTCTGGTGTCCTGCCATTTTACGAAGACATGTGTCTGCAGTATTTCTCCCTGGGTCTCTGCTGAAAATTGTTTTTGTTCCATCAGAAGTAAAATTGACAGGCATTTGAATTTCAGACTTCATATTCTTCAGAAAATACATAGTAACACAACCTTTTATTCTAGCAATTTTCTAAGTTTATAAGATGAATATTTGAAATGTATCCTTATTTTTGGGACTGTATTACCCAATTATTGGCTTTGTCCAGGTGTTTTGTATTAAGGTTGACAGCTATGGCAAGAACTGAATTCACTGAATATGTTTGAGGGTTGTATTCCCTCATTACTGGGTTTGTCCAGGTGTTTTGTGCTAAGAGGTTGGCAGCTATGGTGAGAACTGAATTCATTAAATGATAACCATTTAAGTTTCAGTCTTCTGCTCTTTCACAAAGCAGCTGATTTGGTGTAGTGGTATGTTGCTCTGACTGTTTTGCACAGGGACCTTGGCAGTAAAATGTATGGTGGTAACACAGCATTTTTCTCTCACAAAGCAGGTGATTTGGCATAGTGGTATGTTGCTCTGACTCTTTTGCACAGGGACCTTGGCAGTAAAATTTATGGTGGTAACACAGCATTTTATTCTAGCAACTTTCCAAGATTATACAAGCAATGTTTAATGTGTCCCTGGTTTTTGGGCTTTTGACCCCCCCCCCCAATAAATTTGGCTTTTTCCAGATTTCTTGTGTTGCGAAGTTGAGATGCAGTTGAGTATTGAGTAGATTTTACAAGGAGCTGAGAGCTGCAGGGGAAGAGAAGTTTAGTGCTGCGTATGCTAAGTCAGCTTGCATTGTTAATAGCACAACAGGTTATGTTCTTGCTTTTGATGCAGAAGGTTGTTGGTTCTACTCCCACAAGGGGTGAATGCTGCCGTACTGAAAAAGTTAAGATACTAACTATGAGCCTGTTATCGGTTTGCTATCCATTTACTATTGCAATATTACTAGCTTATCATTTTTAATGTAATATAGGCAATTTATTCCTCAGGGGCATCAGACACTTTATTTTTCGATGAAACCATGAAATATAAAGGTGTTTGCTAGCAGCAACCTCTTCATTAGTTACAGATTTATTTAATGTGGAATTATTTAGATGACTTTTTTACTTCTTCAGAGATTGTGCATATTTGCTGATAATGGTGGACTGTAGAATTGTGCATATTTACTGATAATGGTGGACTGTAGAGTTGTGCATATTTACTGATAATGGTGGACTGCAGAAGTTTGAATAGACTTTTATGATGGAAATGTTCTGAACTGGGCAGTTTTGTCATTATGGGTGCATGTATTTTGTTTCATTGTTTACTGGAAAGATGTTCTGAATTGGGCAGTTCTGCCACTGGTAAAATGTATTTTCTTTGAATGTGGGTTTCAATGCTGTTTCAATGAATGTGAGTTTCAAGGGCAGAGAAGTTTTAATGCTAAGTTTGTTTAGCAGATGTCTTAGTGTTTGTGCTGTAAAATGCAAAATAAAACTTTCAAATGAAGTCCAAATCATCAAAGAAGTAAATCAGTATGCGCATTAGTGTTTATGGTAAATGGAGTGAAATAGCCAAGTAATGGACCATTGGAATGGCTGCAGGGGGAGGCTCCATTCGACCATGATTTTGTGAGGGGGAAGGGCGGCAAACTTAAAGACAGCCCCAGCTGAACTATACCTCCCAACTGTCCAGATTTTCAAAGAATGAATAGATTTTTGCTTCTTATTTTTGCTTTATTCCCCATAAAAGTTGTGGTTTTCTGGCAAATAATTTAGGAATTAAGTCACTAAATACTGACACACTGAGTTTCAGACTTCATAACCTTCAGAACAATGCATGCTGTTCTATCAACTGTCTCAGTTTATACAAGAGCAATTTTTAGTACTGTTTATATGTTCCCCCAATATATTTGGCCTTGTCCAGATTTATTGCATTAACAGGTTGAGAGGTACATGCAAATAAATTGCTTTATAGAATTACACATAGCCAAACCTCTCAACTGTCCCTGATTTTGGCTCAAAATGTTGCTCTTCCCCCTAATAATCCCTCTGCAAAATAGCAATTTTGGAAGAAAACATGGAGGGTTTACAATTAAGAAATAACTGTAATGATCAGAGTTATAGATTACTTTTATTTCAGAAATGCATGTAGATTCTTTTATTTTGTCAGCTGCTCAAGTTAGCAGTACTAATATTAAAGTGTCCCTTCTTTGACAGGTTCCCAGCTGTATTGTGTGGCTATTTTATATTTTTACATCACATTTTTGGTCCATTTTTCATAAAATTGTGGGGTTTTTTTGGCAAAATTGTGTTTTTTTGGCATATTAGTGACAAATCATTAAAGACAAGTTAGAAAATAATGACAGACATTTGAGTTTCAGATTTCATACCATTCAGAAAATTCATACTAATGCAAGTATTCTATTCTATTATCTTTCTAAGTTTATAAGAACAATATTTAAAATTTGTCCTTATTTTTGGGCCTTTGTCCCACTTCTTTGTATGGCTTTGTCCAGATTTCTTGCTCTGAGGTTGAGAGGTATGACAAATGTGTCAGGGCCATCACAGTCAGCCAGAGACATTTCAAATTGTGACATACTTGTTGCACCCCACTCACCCATATAGTGACTCTGGATGTATTGAAGCAAGGCAAGGAGTAGTTATGCAGTATAAATGTGCAGAGTACCCCCCCCCCCATCCAAGGTAGACACAAGTACTAGAGTCGCTTTTCATCTGTCCTTGATTTTTGCAGAATGGTCTGGTTTTTGTCATATTTTTTGTACTGTTGATTTATGCTTATCACTCAAAGTGCCTGTTGCTCTGTGTTTAAGTAGCAATACTTTAATGACCATCAGGTAAGCTTGGCTGAGATCGTAAGATGCAAGTAAGCTTTAATAAGCATACTGTTAAAGAATTGCCAGCATTGAAAGCCTTTCTGTTTTTGCCATGCAGAGAATACTTAACTAGACAATGTATAAGCCTTGGGTATTGAAATGCATATGACAGTATTTGTAATAAAGGACAGGATTACATTATTTTGAGAAGCTCATTACACTTGGAGACTTCCAGTCATCTTTGCAGGCTTTACCCGTAAACTAAACAGAATGCCAGTCGTGTGGTCCATAACCTGTACAGTAATCCTTTTAAGCAATGTATCTTGAGCTTATTTCTTGTTTGCTTTTCATTTTTTACTTTGATCATGTTTTCCCCATGAAACAAGTAGATAGTTGTCAGGCAGCAGGTCTTTTTTTGGATAAGAAACATTTTTACAAGTGGGGGCATCAGAGATTTCTACTTTCAGCATGTTACTTGGTACTTTAATAAAGCTGAATATAAATTATAATTAGAACTGCAGTGCAAGAAGTGGTTTGAGTTGAGTGCTGCTTGTTTTTCTTATACTTGGTTTTGACTGGCATTCCATTAATGTATTTAAAAAATAATTTATTTTTTCATGCCTCACATCCTTTTTGTTTCCATCTAGATATTAAGTAAGCTGTCATGCAGCCAATGCATTGAAATATTTTTATTCTTCTACACTTCATTTTGTCTTGATTGGACTCTCATAATGACGGTGTGGCACCCAGGGCAGTGTATTTAGTTAGTTTTTGTGGTTTTGAGCATAGCTCCTCCCCTTTCTAGTTGGTCACACCCCTTCCCATTGACCCCACCCATTCAGCTGTCTCCTGCAGCCCCCCCCTTTGATTTGAAGTCACCAGCCACCACTGAGTTTTAAGGAGAAGAGTGAGCTTTGAGATACACTCTTCTCCTGTGTTTTTCATCTTTTTATTTCAGCATGTCAGCACTTGGCATTTTGAGTGTTGATATTTCAATAGGGAGCCTACATTTGACCTATACTGAAGGTTCCTTTGCAGGAGTACACCACAGGATCATCTGGCTGTCAGATGCACAAGTATGCTACTGAGACAGGTCTGTAAACACAGATACTGTATAGGCTGGAAGCAGGTCACATATAACATGTTGCAGATGATACCATTTATGCCCCAGAACCCTGGCTGATGCCACCTCCCCATCTGCAAACCCCATGCCATGTGTGAAAAAAACACATAATAAAGTGGAGCAGATGCTTCATCTACTCAAGCAATGTTAAAGGCACTTTGATACATTGGTAAGGGCACTGCCTTATAGTTTAAACACCTGCAGCAATATTTTTGTTCTAAGTGCGAAAGTGCACAACTTGGCATATTACAAACCAGTGGAGTGGTAGGTAAATATCTTGGCAGGGCCTTTCATACCATTTGCAGCAGCAGCAAAACAGTAGATAAAAGTGTCAGGTGAACATACAGGTAGCTGCAATATGCTTTAGCAGTGATAAAGAAGCCATGGACATTACAAAGACACTGGCAGTGTCCACTATGTTGGGTTTTGGTGTTGAGGTTTGATGGGTTCTATGTCAAAGAAGGTACAGAATTACATGACTATGAACATCCACGCTGCTTTAACATTAATGCCAAGCATCATAGCCATATCATGAGTGGTCCTTTAGCTACATCAGCATTTGTCGTCATTGTAGCTACCTCGATGGTGGGTGGGTATGCAGCTCAGAGAAGATGTGCATATGTGCAACTCATGAAGGACACTGAGCCAAAAAATGTCTGTCAAGCCCTGGTGTGGCCATGTGCTCATCCTGTACCACTTCAGAAGCCTCTGTAATGGTGGATGTGACTCCTACTCATGTAGTGTGGCTGACAGCACTATTGTGTCATCAAAATGTGCCTCTTAGGAACACTCATGATAACATTATCTAACACACACACACACACACACACACACACACACACACACACACACACGCATACATATACCCTTATAATCCCCTGTGACATTCATAGCAGTACACAATAAAATGCAACAGTACCTTACTTTGATTGTCATACCATGTTGTGCAGGCTGTTGCAGTTGCAGTACAGGAGCCTGGAAGGACAGATATGGAGGCTGGCCTTGCTCAAGCCTTCTCGTCAAACACACAGTGGAGTATTTCGCACTGCATTGTAATGTACGCTACTAAACTGGTGCTTCCCCATCAGATATACAAATTGTTGTTATCAATCCATTTCCCATATTCAATCTATGCCACCTCCAGGTATGTGGGGAATCACTGCCTGGCCAGCAAATGGGACAAATTATTATTCAGCATGTGAGATCTGCTACAACACTGTTGGCTAAGCCCCTGTGGTGAGCCTATCTGTCACAATATCCCATGCATATTTCTTTCTATAGACTATCATATCAGAAAGCCTTTCTTGCACCAGTTGCAGAGACTTAGTGTGGATGCCCACAAAATTTATATCGTGTATCAGTCCCTGCCAAAACTTATGTTGGTAATGTTTGTCTGTGGCACCTTTTCCAGAAAGCACATGCCATATCTGTGGAGGTCCTGCAGAGGGCGAACATTCTTGCAATTAATGCACTTTTCCATGCATTATCTCCCTCAGTCTGCTATGTCAGTAGATATACTCCTGTGGGCAAAACATGTCACTCAATGTGTGTGTATGGAGTGCTGTGGAATAGTCATACCTATGACCACAGCTCCCTCCTTTATGTACCTTTTTATCAGCCACAGTTACTGCTATGCACAGGATCTCCTCATTTCTGTTCTGTAGCCATGGCTACAGCCTCCTCCCTCTTTATGCAGAAGTTTAGCAGCTGTAGTTAGTTCCCAGAACTGCTTGACCTACCTACATATATATTATAGCCACACCTCAACAGATGGTCCTGGAAACACAAAGACACTGCAGCATGTCCTTCATAAGGTTTCCATTATATGCAGTTGCCCACCGAGGCACATAGTACTGCACCATGATGGCATCATAGGTCCTAAGTTATATATTCATGACATCTTCCTTAGAGTGGCTGATATTCACCATGGGGTTTGCTGTTCTTGCTGAGATATTTTACCAGGCAAGACTCATTCCATATCTCAAGGAAGCAGCAAGTCTACAGATTTTTTACCGAGATTCTTGTCATCCAAAGATGTATGCTAATTAGAGGCATGCAAAATGACATTGATGCTTTATCTCATTCTAACCAACAGACCATTTAGAGTGATTCTTATAGCAGTGAAGCTACTCAGTATCACTGCTTATGATTGGCTGCCATGGAGTATTGTACTGTCCAAACCTACTAGTGTTACCTATGCACATTGCAATGACCATGAAACATTTAACCAGTATGCACATGCATATAGCCACAATCCAATGCTATATCCAGCCTTAGTACCATGGTGCAGTGCTAAAGACATAGAGTAGTGACATAATTCAGCACTTTGTTGCATGTCACATGACCATAAATCTGCATCTGTGTGTACAGAGCTGCCACGTTACTTCTTAAGTAGACTGGACTGAGTGGTCATCATTATTTCAGGCACTGTGAAATGCAACATTCCAGCATGGTGTACCTTGGAGAACAGACATTTATTTTGTACTTTTTGCACAGGAACTTTGAGCAGCACTTGCTAGTTTGGTATGATGGCCCATTGTGAATGGAAGGTGTGTGGTATGTGCTTGGTAGGATGGTGGGTGAGCCCATTCTAGTGAACAGTAGTGGTATAGGTGCACTAATACATGGCAGCACTAAGCTATTCTTGTAAACCAGTGGAAGGCAAAGCCAGATATAACACATTTCATGTGTATTATAGACTTTTACTATCTAACCTATTTTACATGCATAATGTTGTTGTTGTTGTTGTGTCTTTTGGCTTTTCCCAGTTAGGGGTCGCCACAGCAGTTAATAAAAAATAAATACTCTGCTTTTCATAAGCAAAGAAATGGCAGCGTAACATAACTGGATGTCACAGAAGACTGCAGTGACATACCTGGTGGGGGCATGTGTGATATCTGCGCTAATCTACTGTACAACTGCAATTGTATCTGTAGTAAATGTATGTAACCCAGCCTTCTGCAAGTCCCTTTGTGGAGGAAGAAGAGGTGAGGCCACTCTATCCTCTGTCTGTGCCACAGATGCTGGATCTCATGTTGCAACCAGGTCTGCCAAGGGGCTAATAGTTCTCCTAAGGGAGGTGAGATAGAGGATCACTGTTGTCCATGGCCTCTTCTTAGAAGTGGAGAGAAGGTTCCCCTTAAAAGTGGACTGGAGGAGAGTGTCCTGGTCTCCTGGCATCAGTTGCAGAGTTGGTGGCTATCAAAATACAGTGGCAACTGAATATCTACATTGGCAATGTGGAAGGCCTTTTACCATACCTTGTGCAGTCATGTGATGAGAAGACCCTGCTCATCAGTCCACCATAGAAGCAACCAATCCACAATATAAGCCACACCTCAGTTTTTACACCTGTTGGCCAGCCTGCTGTTTAAGAATGCCAGGACCTTACTTATCCCCATCCTGAAGTGTCCATCCCTTATGAATAATTTCCAATTCTTTATTCATATGATCCAACCCTCTTTATGACCGCTTGCTCACATTCTGTATGTCTTTGTCCAACCACTGCTCTCCCAACCTGCTGTGTATGCACTGGCCATGTCTGTCTGAGTTTGGGTTTTATATTTATCTTACACTTCTTCCTGTTGCTCTCCCTCCACCTAGCGTTATTTTTATCATATCACTAAAGGGGATCTTTCTTGGGACAAAAATTATTCTCTCACCTCTGCTTGCTGTTCTCTGCTTTCCTATTTACCACATTTCCACCCCATTTATGCAATGAATAGCTTTGGCTATTTTTGTGTGTGGCCACAGTGGTCTATCTGGTGGCTGCCTTGATGCCCCTATCATGTCAGATAAGAATGAGATGTACCTATGGCACTCAACTATCCATGTGTTTACATTGATCAGCATACTGGCCTGCCTTTATTGTGGCAGCTATCACTTAGGTCCTCTTCCAAGCTATACAACAGACTAGCACTGCTTCTTCCATTAATGCCATGTTCTCTTTAATTATCTGATCCTTTGCTCAAACTGCTTCATGTAATACATGTGGAATTAGCTGAGGTGCGCTTCATCTAGTGCACCCTCTAAATTTATCATTCTATGAATGATTAGCACCTGTTGGTGAATCCCAGCCTAAGTCACTGTTATCTCAAAATTTAAAAATTTTCTTCCCAAAATAACCAGTTTTGTGTGAGCATCTTAGGAATCTCTCATTCCTCAAAGAAGAGCATTTGACAAGCTGACCTACTATCACCTGTTATAAGTAAATTTCAGCATGATGAGGTAACAGATCATGTCACTGGATAAATAACAATTTTAATTAATTAGTGATAAGGTAATTGTAACTGCAGCACCTATACGCTGATAACTAACAAAGAATGTAATTCACTTGCCTCGCTTTAATTTATAATTGAATATAATTGAAAGTCATACAAAACAAGTCTATTTTCCATTTAGTCTAAATGATTTTTCTTGTTTTTTTTTTCAGTTTGTACTCTATTGTTTTAAACATAATTCAGTCTGGACTTATTTTTTCTTTTTTTATTCATCACTTTTAATCTGAATTAATATTTCGTTATCTTCATGATGGGCATCTTGTTTATGAATAGATTGCTTGAATTCTGTGAAATTCTGGAAATTTTTCAAATGTACCAGGCTAGAACGAAAAGCACTAGGGTCCATACACCCCTGAAGCAATAATCTAATATGAATAATTCAGTTTCTTATGTATAGTAACTTACATTTTACTCCTCTTGGTGTTTTATGTATCTAACAGAATAAGGTTTGCTGCTTGAATGCTAGCTGGTCAGTGAATGTTATCTTTCAAGCAAAAGATTAGCTTAACATTTAAAAAATGGATGTTCCTTTCCCTCTAAATTTTCAGTTGTGCTCACTATTAAAGCATTATGTTGGAGGTTTTATAATACATACCCATAATATATTTCAGTCTTGCATTATGGAAATGTTTCTGTTTCTTCAGCTGTCAGGGAACATTCAATCACTAAGAACTTGGCTCCAAGTGAATGTTATACAGTCATACCTGACTGATCTGAAAAAAATAAGTCTATAACATTTTAAATCTTTGTGCAGCCTAATGAGTAATGTGGAGGAAACAGCAGATGGCTACGATATGCCAAATAAGACCAAGATTCCGTGTGTGTGTGTGTGTGTGTGTGTGTGTGTGTGTGTGTGTGTGTGTGTGTGTGTGTGTGTGTGTGTGTGTGTCTGAGGAGACATAATTCATATAACACTATACTTAAGCAGATGACGTGGTGTGGTATATTGAAGATTTACCCAAGGTCGGTGTGGTTTTGAATTAAATAAAGCCAACCATGGGTTAATCTTCAATATAACACAACCACAGAGTCGGTTATTGCTATTATACAATGACATTATTTAAAAAAAAAATACTTACTTTTCTTAAATAATGTCTTTGTATAATGGCAGATTACTGGTCTTCCGCCAGTGGTGGTATATTGCTTTGTGTTGATGTACTGTGCATGCGTATGGCACTTGCATTCCCATGCATACCCAGTACATCAATGCTTTGAAATGGAAGCAATGGAGAAAAGAAAGTCTCCGTTGCTCTGTTTTTTTTTTTTGTTTGTTTGTTTTTTTACTTAAAAAAAAAGTTTTGGACACTTTATACAAATGGAAAAAAGTTTGGACGACCGGACCTTTTTCCGTTGGTATATTGTGGGATTTACAATGAGCACGCTGGCCAATCAGTGTGCACGTTTTGGAATATTAATGGGGGGGTCATCGTATAATAAGTATTATTGTAAAAATGAAACTAAAATAATACTAACTAATGCAACCTACAGCATCTCTTCTTAACAGTGGAAGAAACTATAATATTTTTTGTTATTTTCTAAAAGATGAAGTTATGAGGTTCTATTCCTGTTGGCCGCAAAATCTCATGAACTTAAGTAATACCTGAGCCTTTAATTAAATGGTAAAAGAATGACCTCCTTGCTAACTGTTTACAGTATGAGCTTTATAATGTGGCAAGATATGATTGCTTTGGCTACATAACAGCTGCTTGTTTGGATAATTATTCTGTGAGTATAAACTGCGGATAACCTGCATGTTGCTAGTGTTATGTCTCAATGCTACCTTTGGACAGACTTTCCAAATTGAAATAACTGAAATTGGAGTAACACTGCTTTTAACATTTTATATTCTTCCTACCACTTATGTACCTGAAAAGTATCTTTGCAATAGGACTTATCATTTTAATATTGGTTCCCTGCTTACTCCAAGTGCCTGCGTCCACTTGCTCTTTTTCAAGACATTGGAGGCATTTATGGTTTTAGTGCATTTCTGCTAAAAGAAAAAGCAGAGAAGATTAAAGAGCCTGGAGACACAGCATTGCTGGACTATACTGATCTATAATTACAGTTTAGTTTGCAGCCCTGCACCACTGTGTGCTAACCCTATCCCTGCACCTTAAAAAACCCTTTCTGTAATATTAATGCTGCACAACAAAGGCTCTCTCTCTCTCTCTCTCACACACACACACACACACACACACACACACACACACACACACACACACACACACACACACACACGCCAACAGATAAGCACAACACTAAATCTTTCCTCTTAATTAGCCTTACTCTAACCGTAACCAGCCAACGCTCACACAACCACAGCCTACCACCAACACTAACTCATTTACCTCTGTCTACTCTCTGACCTGTCTATATTCACATATTGCCTTTTAAACTGTCTACATTCTGAACTGCACCCAAAATCTATCTATCTATATCTATATATATATCTATATATATATCTATATATATATATATATATATATATATATATATATATATATATACAAATATATATATATATATATATATATATATATATATATGTACACACACACACACACACACACACACACACACATATATATATATATATATATATATATATATATATATATATATATATATATATATTTATTTATTTATTTATGTTTACATATGGGTCCCATCTAGATCACAGAAATTACACTCCACCAAATTAAAAATAACCGAGACAACATATTGAAAGCACCAGTTATTCTAAAGTTTGTTTCACCGATGTTTGTTTCACTGAAATAGTTAACACCAAGCTGTTATTTCTGGTATTTAGTGTTTGTGTACCATATGGTACACCATACTGTTTTTACATTTGTAGAGTCTCTGTAGTTTTAAATGGAGATTGCGGTATAGTGACGATCGGGAAGTATATATTTATCTATATCTATATCTATATTTATGTCTATATCCGGGTCTGCTTTGTTTCACTGAAAGCTCATTTCCCCGAATTTCAATTTACCCTGACCAAATCGCTGAAAGCTCAAATCACTGAAAACTCATTTCACTGAATGTCATTTCACTGAAGTGAAGTACAGGCACTGTAGTACTGTACACTAGCATGTTTAGTTGGGAGGGTGTGGGGGCACAGCCCCCCAAATTGGGGGTGTGGGGGGTGTAGCTCCACACTTAGTTTGGGTATATATTGTCTTCTGGAAAGAGTCATTTGTTTTGCAAGTATGCATGTCTATGGTTTAAAATGTATTGTTTTGAAGCTTTCAGTGAAATATAATATAAAACCAAACTATGTGTGCACCCCACCTCTAACTATATATACTAACTCCAGGATCACATTACAGTGGGGAAAATGGCATATAGCTTTTTCTTGCCATACAGTACTCTATACAGTGCCAGTACTTCACTTCAGTAAAATGAGATTCAGTGAAATTATTTTTCAGTAATTTGAGGTATCAGCAATTTGGTCAGAGTGAATTCAAATTCAGTGAAATGAGCTTTCAGTAAAACAAAGTAGACCCCTATATCTACATATACAATCTGCTGTGCCATATACTAAAACTGCACTTGCTACTTCTAACATTATTATTTTTTTCTGAACACCACCTTCTGGCAGCCTACTCAGTACTACTTAGTTCTAACTCACTTATTCATATTCCAACCACATATTTACCCACTGTTGTTCAGTCCTATACCAGAGTCTTGCCTTTCCTCCCTAAGAACTGTACTCAAGTTCACTGTCATATAGACACTGCTCTTTTAAGAACATGTTCATCAGAAACATTTAATTATCTCTACTACTCTATTCTCTCTACTCGACTCTATTGAGTCATAATTTACTGCATGTCCCTTTCTAAAACCCCTGGCATAACTACATTATTTTCCTACTTCTCAGTGAACTGCAGCTCCCCATTGGTCCATAAATAATAACCAAACAGAAAGGTAACATTCAAACCAAAGCAAGAGGGTGCCCTATTTCTGTAGTTGCTAACCTTCTCACTAATTGTTTTCTGTTTGGTGACTGCTGCTCCTCCCGGAAGGTGTAACCCGCTCCGTTCACTCTTCTGACTCACTCCGCTCCCCTTCCCTGCCCCCACTACCTGTACTTTTATATATCCCCTGACTCCTCCCCACCCAACACCTCTCCAATCACAATACACCTAAGCCAAACCCCACCCACCCGTAGATCTACATCACCCCAAACATCCACCCCTCCTACAATGCTCTACATAACATCTCTCACTATAACCCCGTTTGCCCTACTAATCTCTTTCTCTTCTCTTACCTATCTCACACTTTTTCCCAACCCTTGTCATAACTCTCACACACACTCCACTACATCTTACAATCAACCTCACTTCCCATCCTACTCATTCATCTCACATGAACTCTTTACCTCTAACCCAATCTATTTTTTCAAACCAAAACTGCTCCCAACCCAACCCCCCCCCTGTAATCCCCAATTAAATGTGGTACCAGAAAATTACTACTCTCACAAAACCCAAGCTATGCTTGCCCAACACACTGCCTCACTCTTTTACTCCACCACATCTCTCTCTCTCACTAGACGGTGGCATCCACCCCAAACCTAGACCCATCCCTAACATCAGTCTCACCAAACCCTCCACTCAACCCACAATCTCAAAGTCCATTCACCTTACAACACTTAATGCACAAAGCCTAAAAAACAAAATCCCTAACCTCCATGCCTAGCTCTCCCATAACCACCCTGACATTACCGCCATTTCTGAAACCTGGCTGAAAACCTATGTAAAAGATAGCGAAATCCTACCACCAGTTTTCCAAATCATTCACAATGACAGAACCCACAAAAAAGGAGGTGGAGTAGCAAAAATCTACTCCACCTCCCATACCATAACTCCCTACTCCAATAAAATACCAACCTTTGCCAACGCTGAAATTATAATAAGTTTACTAAAAATAAACAATCACATATGTGTCACTGTCTTCTATATTTCCTCTGGTGATAGCATCAAAACTCTTGAAAACATCCTGTCCTGTTTCTCCTCCAATATAAAAAATGAAACCTATATACTCGGTGATACCAACATCAACTGGAATACTATTAAATCTGAAGCCCCGACCCACACAATCAACCTGTACAACTTCTCCCAACAAATATAATCTCCAACCAGACCAAATAAAGATGGTACCTCTGGTACCATCATTGACTGGATCCTAACAACTCACCAAAACCTTATCACCAAAGCCAGAACATTACCTGATCCTCTCAGTGATCACCTACCAGCCTTCGCCGACCGTCTCCCATCTCCACTGCATAAACAACACCACTACATCCAAACCCGCAACCTCTCCTCTTTCAACCCGCTAACTTAGATTGCTTAAAGCATACTGACTGTTCCCCTCTAAAAACTCTTCCTCTAGATGATGCCGTTTCCCACTTTAACCACTCATTCCTAACCCTTCTCAATCAGCAAGCCCCCCCCCCCAAAACCAAACGCATCAAAACCAATCCCTGCCCATGATTATCAAAAGATACTAAACTAGCCTTGCACCAAAGGGACAAAAAATGGAAACAATATCAAAAACATAACACCCCTAACACCCTCCTAGAGTATAAGCAACTATGAAACTCCACAAAAAAACTAATAATTAAAGACCGCAAAGGCCACTACTCCAAACTCCAGTCCTTGCACTCAACAAATCCCCAAAAATTCTGGGACTCCATCTCATCTATGCTGCATCCTGGCAACAAAGAAAACCCCTGCCCAGACCCTAACCTCTCCAACTTTGAAACAGCCAGCCAGTTCAACTCATTCTTCATAGACTGCATAGCTAAACTATCAGCCTCCTTCCCACCCCCCTCCTCCACCACCCCCCTCCTGCCCCAACCACCACCCCAGTCATCAACCTTCCTCCACATACTTCTGCCTCAACCCCATACCCACAAGCACTATAAAAAGACCTCTCCTCAAACTCAAACCCTATTGCAATGCACCAGACAACCTTCCACCCACCTTCCTCAAACAATCTGCAGACAGCATTGCCTATCCCATCTCTATTCTTATAAATAGATCCATACAAGAATCATACGTCCCTTCTATCTGGTGCCATGCTTACATCATCCTCCTCCACAAAGGTGGCAAAATACTGATACCACCAACTTCAGGCCTATTGCCATCCTTTCCCCTCTTTCTAAAATACTAGAGAAAACAATACAAGCACAACTCATGGCACACATAGCACTAAACAATCTCCTCTCCCCTACCCAACACGGCCTCCACCCTGGCCACAGCACCATGACTGCCCTTCTTTCCTTTCTTGAAACCATAAACTTAGAATGCGTCTCTAGCAAGTTTGTATCCACACTATTCCTAGATTGGTCAAAGGCCTTTGACACCATCTCACACACCCTACTTATATCCCAACTCTCCACCCTACACCTCTCTCCCTCCACCATTGCCTGGTTTTCCAGCTACTTGTCTAACCACCAACAAGCTGTCCAATGGAAAACTTCAACCTCCCCCTTCCTTCCCACACCCACAGGTGTCCCGCAAGGTTCTGTTCTTGGCCTTCTTCTCTTCAACCTATTCATTAACAACTTTCACCATTCCATCCCAGACTCATCTATCATCCAATATGCAGATGACTCAACAATCATCTGCTCAACCTTCTCCCCTCCGAGCTCCTAGCAAAATCCCAACTAGCCTTCTCCAAAACAGAAACCTGGACACAGTCTAAACACATTCACCATACAGAGGGAAAACAACACCCTCCTTGAAATCGTTCCCAACACCAAGCTTCTTGGTATCATTATTGATGAACTAAAATTTGACACCCACATCTGCAACGCAATCAAGAAAGCCCACCAAATGTTAGGTCTCCTCTACAGGCACAAATGCTTCCTAAACCCCTCTACCCATCATACTCTTGCAGCCACCTTCCTACTCCCCTCCTTTATGTATGGTGCCCCTCTTTTCACCAATCTCCATCTTGGCCTTCAGTCCAAACTTGAATCCTGCTACTACAAGATCTCCAAATTTGCAACCAATTCAAAAAACTCATCCCACCACTGCCACTCCCTCTTCACCATCAACTGGCTTGAAATACCCAACTACCTCAGTTACCTACAACTCACCATTGTCCACAAGCTCACCTTTAAACCTGCTGACTGCCCAGCTCTCGCTACTTCCTTAAAAATTACATTCCCAACCGCTCACTCAGATCCAGAAACCAAAATCTCCTTAAGGTCCACAAACCTGCATTACCTCCTGGCCATCGACTGCTGTCCCACTCCTTAGCTAAACAGTGGAACTCTCTCCCCACACACCTACACAACCTACCTAACCATTCAAAATTCAAATTTCAGCTACTCTCTCATCTTTCTTCCAAATGGGAATGCCCTTGCCATGCTCCATCTTAACCCCCCTCATTCCACCTTGCACTGACTCATCCAACTACCTCTACTATTACTTCATCCCACCCAAAACAATCCCTCCCCTACCAAAAACTATTTTTTCTCTCTAATATCTATTGTACTATAATCTCCAATCTCAATTATAATTATACTATCACCCTCTCCATGCATAATATTTTCCTAACCTACTAATGGCTAGTAGATATATATTTTGAAATGTTAAACCTACAATTGAGTTTATAACAAAAATATTCACTTTATGTAAATATTGAAATTTCTGTATTGAATTATGTCTTTTCATTTTTGTAACATTGTGACAAGCTAGTTGCAAATATCATGGAGCTTATCTGTAAATGTTTAATTAGCTGTATGAACTATGTCCTTTTGTAACATGTGAAATGTTACTTGCAATTATTGTCAAGCTTTTCTCCCCAGGCCTCCACTGAAAACAGGTTCTTCTTGGTGCAGTGGACTTCCTTGGTCATCAAACTTAAATATATAAATAAATTCCTCCATCAGCCCTTGTACTATCAAATAAAGCAAAATATACATTTTAATTACTTTCTTGCCAAACATATGATCATCAAGCTGTCACAATAGCCACATTGCTTATCTGCCCCCATTATGGGAAACAGCATAGCTATACCATGGCTATCATCCAGGTAGCCACCAGAAGGTTTTGCCTTTTAAATTTCACCATTTCCCTCTGCATGACCACATGGTTCATAAATTCATAGGTTCATACGTGTTTGCTAGGATAACGACCACAGGGGTCTTTTTAAGCCTAGCCATGCATCCCAAATTTCTGACAAGTTGTGATACCCTTGACAAGCGTAAGCAGGGGCCTGGGAGATGAACCATTTACAGGTTGCCTGTGGCCATTAGACACATGGGTGCCAAACCAGGGATGAATTTCTGGTTCCCCATCCAATTGTCCAAGTTCCCCTTGAATTGGGTTAGGGAGGAACTCTGCTTCACAAAGACGGGGAGCCTGTTCCATAGATAGGGTACTATCTCGATACATACCTGCCTCTCCAGCAGGTCCTATTTATATCACAGGCAAGGTTTAAGTCTTTAGAAAGGGTAATTCTGATGCTGTTTGTTTTGTAGATATGCAGGAGGTCCATCAGAGTGACAATGCCCTGTATGCCAGGCATAGATCTCCCCTCAAAATCCTGTAGGAGACAGAAAACAGGGATAGGGCCTTGAGGTGGTCTGCATAGGACATGTTACTTACACCTTGTGCTCTTTTAGTGAGAAACCTCTGTGGATGTTCCAACTGTTGGATATGTCTGCTTAGGTACATACCAAAGGGGGCATTGTACTCAATGATAGGTCTGATGAATGCAGAATACAGTGGAACAATGACTTCCTTAGACTTAGATGGCATACCTTTGTTTATAATTTGGGCAACATTGAATAATTTCCTCACTACTGTAGACAAGGGATGTTCAAAGGTTAGATTACTATCTACGTGTGTCCCCAAGTCCCTGATTACTGGGTGTGTTCTCAATATGACAGTTACCAAGGATGGATGACTTCCAAAACAATACTATTATGCATTTCTTGGCATTTAGTTTTAGTCCATGGCTCTGACACCAGCTGTTTGTCTCTGTCAGTCCCCCCCCCCCTGCAGAATATTTGTGTCAGTGTGGGATTCAATGACAGCTCCTAATTTGCAATCATTTGCAAATTTAGTCAGCCAGAGACTACTAACATTGACCTTGACTTTTGAGAAATAAAGGTCAAAAAGGAGTGGTCCAAGAACTGATCCCTGAAGGACTCCACTTGTGTCTGACCTCATTGTAGAGGTGGACTCCCCAATTCTAACTTCCTGGGTCCTGTCTGTGAGCCAGTTGGCTATCCACCGGGTGACATACAAGTTTGTATCTAACCTCGTGAGTTTGTCAACAATGCCCAAGTGGGATTTTGTGTCAAATGCCTTGGCTAGGTCAAGGTAGTTGGTGTGAACCATTTTTCCCTCATCCATTGCTTTGGTTACCTTCTCAAAGAAGTTCAACAGGTTGAGTAGGCATGATCTGCCCTTGATGAAACCAAACTGGGTTGGGTCCAGTATCTGGAGATTTACTACATCTCTATTAATCATCTCCATGATAATTCTTTGCATGGCTTTACATATAAAACTAGTGTGTCTGTAGTTTCCAGGGTCTGTAGATGGCCCACCTTTGTGCAGAGGGATGACTGTCGCCATTCTCTATTCATGAGGTACGAAGCCTGTTTGGAGGCTACAGTTAAATAGTAATTCCAGAGGCCCTGATGGGTCATATTCATTCTGTTTATTTATAAGGCATCATGGGATATTGTCTGGGCCCATTGATGAGTATTCTTCATCATAGAGAGAGCATTAAGAACTTGTTCCCTAGTAATAGTAGGGGTAATTATATTTGATGGTATTTCCTGAGGGAAGGTTGAGGGAGCGTGAGGGGTAAAGTTGGAGCTGAGTTTATCAGCCAGGAGGTTTGCTCAGTATAGGTGGCTCCATTTATAATGAGCTCTGCACAAAATTGTGTATTGTCTTTGAGGTTGTGGACATAGCTAAATAATCCTGTGTGGTTGTCCTTGGCTTGGGAGGTCAAACTTACCTCAAAGTTGGCTGTGGTAGACTTTATTTGTCATCTGAGTTGCTTGTTTAGTTTGATGAGAGTGTTTTATTCTGCTGGGTGCTGTACCTCCTAATTTTTGTCATGATTTTCTTCCTTTTGTTATACACCCCACTGATTTTGTGATTCCACCAGGGCGGCTTGTTTTTTGAGTTAGTTCTCTACTTCTTCCTTTTGGGTACAATTGCCTCTATGCAGCTATTATGATGCTTGTACAGGGTTTCTGTGAACAGTTCTGCATAGGCAGCAGTGTTCTCAAGGATTATGGGGGCTTGAAATTTTACCAGATTATCACTTAATAGCAGGAGATTAGCCTTAGAGTAGTTCTTGAATATTTCAGGCTTAGCTGGGAGTTCAAGTTTTAATTTTACTTCAAAGGAGACCATTTTGTGATCTGACCTTACCAGGAAAGACATTATAGTAGGGTGTATGCAGCAATCTCCCATAATTAGTGAAGACCAGATCCAGTATGTTTGCACCCCGGGGTTGGTGTATTGACTATCTGGTCCAAGAAGTTTGTGTTTCCAAAATCCAGGAATTTCTTTGCATGTAGGTTTGGTGTCGTATATGATTCGCAGTTAATAGTGGGGTAACTAAAGTCACCCATGAATATGATATTGGGTTGTATGGTTAGTGTTTCACATAAGTTTAAATACATGGTATGGGTTTCCTGGGTCATAGAGAGGGACTGAATTACAACTGAGCAGTGTGAGGGTTATTTGCACATTTCCTTTACTAATGTTTCCCCACTATAACCTCACCTTTCCTTGTAAGAAGAAATTTCTATTCATTTGTGGTCTCCACCACTGATTGTAGGTGGTGTGTATGCCTCACACAAACACACACACACACACACACACACACACACGTGCGCGCGCGCGCGCGCATGTGCTCGCACGCACACGCACACACACACACTCACATACACACACACACACACACACACACACACACACACACACACACACACACACACACACACACACACACACACACACACACACACAAAATCACCCCATGATCAGAATCTACCTCATTATGCCTTGCACATTCCAGCACCAGCAGGCTTCTCCAGTTAGGCAAGTTGTTAATTCAGCAAGGGACACCTGGCTTATAGACATGGCTTCATCGCTTTATGCTATGGAACTGGTGCATAATTACAGTTACAGAAGAACATCTTAAAATATTTTGTAAACAAATAATCATTCTCCACTTTTGCAAACATGGATTAGTGTCATTGGTGTTGACAGCTATGAGCTCAGACTGTAAGCAACAGTGAAAGTAATTTACAACTGCAGTGCAGAAGTGAGTCATGCAGGAAATAATTTTTTTGGATAGGTCACCTTTAGTGAGATTAGCATTGTTTTAGTAGTTTTAGAAAATATTGAGAATGAACACTTTAGACATAGTTTTTTTTTTTGTTTTAATTTAGAGACTTCGAAACTTGGCAGTAGATTGAACATATGTTACTCCTGTTGTGCTGCTATGGTATCATCCACAACTCAAAGAGGCCCTACAGCGAATTATATGTTAAGCCAGGTAGTACAGAAGTTTAATCACATGATCAGTGAGTATCATTCAGGTGACTGTTTAGCTTAAGAAGTTTTATAAACTGTTTACCAAACTGAATACCATGGCTTCTTTGTAATTTAGCAGCAGCTTTAAGGTTAATGGTCATAATTCTGGCCATGTATAACAACAGGTGTAATAAGAAGAAAACAAAGAGTATGAAGAAAGAGACTGCTGTGTGGTATTCTGTGTTTTAAGGAAAATTGTCTTTAGATTTTACACTCACCTTGGAATAAGGAAAAGCAAAAGCAACTTATTATAGCCCACAAAAATCAGGAAGCATAAAATGTAACAAAAAGAAAATATGGTATCAGTAATTATGCTAAGAGTGATGACAAAAGGATTTTCAGTATTGACTTCATACAAAAGTAATCTTCCAGTATTTTAGGTTCTTGCTGTCAAGACAAAAGTCAGTATCTATTGTTACTTTTCTGTTGTGTTTTGTTTTTTTGCTAGCAGAGCAGTTAAACTTTTATCAGCAGTAGAATGATATTCAACAGTACCTCCCCCAAAAGTGAAAAAAATATGAAAAGCTTAGCCTGTAACAAGATGCATCCTTTCCAGTGAAGATAGAATTTTTAGGTAAATAGAAGGGATTTAGCAACACTGAAGCATTAATTCAATTATGTGCAAAAATGTTTGAAATTCAAACTTGTTGGTATGCATTCCTGGTATTTCAGTGCAATGTATGTTAATTGTATTAATTCATCATACATGGTAAAACTGGTTCTGTCCACCAAGTATGAATTTTATTTCGGTATGACTTTTGAAGTCTTACTTCTACAGTGAGGCTCTTTTTCATTCTTTCAACTCTGACATGACACACAACACTACAGACATGACACACAACACTACAAGAATGTGTCACCTTCAGTCCCCTATGTAAGAGAGATAGTAGCTGTAATACACCATCTCCTGAGTTTCAAGGTAGTCACTTTTTATACGTGTCATATCTTTCCCACTGTAAGTTCATACTGCCACATGTTATTTGTCAACAGATTTCTAGGTTTTCTTTCAAAAAGGGCTGTGATGTATTCATCCCACTGCAATAATTCCAGTGTAGCCACCAGTAAATATTACATAGCTTTTTTTTTTTTTTTTTTTTTGCAAACTGTTGTGCATTACAATTTGCTAAAGTCCCAATCGCAAGCTTGCAATCAGCACAACGAATTACGGTACTGAGCTATCAGTGAGCTGTTTATTATAAACTAGGATAATCAGTCTGATTCCTTCCACCTCCATTTGATAACTTTGTGATCCTGAGCAAGTCACATATCCAGGCAATGTTTCTGGGTCACCCTTAACAAAGGACAATTGTGTCCAATGGCCTTCCCCAGCTAAGAAGTAAATAGAAAAATATGTCCAAGACCTGATGCTGTTTGTGACATCCCTCCCTAGGGCCAGTTATTAAGGAAGTCTCAGTCCTCACCATGGACACCTGTGAGGGACATTCACTTGGAACAAAAATGGATACACACAGTATTTCCAGATGCAGCTGTCTGCACCAAGCACAATTTCCCTTAAGAGCATACAGGAAGCACACTCCTGTCTTGGAACTGAGTTTCCCTCTATTTCACCAGGCTGCAAATAAGACCCCACACTGACCAAAGCTGTAGAGTTGAGTCCTCAGCCGAGTGTTTCAAGTCAAGTCCTCCACCAGCCTCTCTGTGAAACCAGTGCTCTGTGTCTCTGCTCCAAGTAGCTGACACACACACATTTTTTGAGATTTGATTTTCACACATACACACACACACACACACACACACACACACACACACACACACACACACACACACACACACACACACACACCTAGGAAAGGCTGTCACAGGTTTACCAGCTATGCCCCTTCTGCCTAGACTATAAGGTAGATACTGCCACCAGAACACTCCAAAGCCATCTGCTCTAAGGCTCTTGCAACAGTATCCAATTATACTGATGAAAATTAGCACTAATACAAATGGTAGTGTTTGATCAATGCAGCAAGGCTTTCAGGAGTGGCCCCAGTGTCACCAAATAAATGTAAGTACTCTCAAAGGTTAAAATATTCTCTAAAAGACCAGCCACAATGAAAAGTTTAAATATATTTAATAATAAATAATAAAAGAACATGAAAATACTAAATGCCTATTTACAATAAACACAGGAGTTTCAATCACAGGAAATATTAAAAATAATGCAGATGGAAAGGTTCACACAGATACAGCAAAACAATACTTAACTAATCTCACTATATTTTCCTGAATGATTAAAGAATTACTGTTCCCTAGTTCACTTACTATAGCAAGGCAAGGTGACGTAGGTGAGTGGTCCTTCTTTGTCAGGTTTCAGAAACAGACTGCCCTGCGAATTCTGTCTCACCTAGTATTAAAATATAGTGCTTTATTATAGAATTGACATCACATATTTCTGGTCATCTGACTCTGGTTCCCACACTACCCCTTTACTAGAAACTGAACCAGAATCTAGCACATGTTGCCATACACACACAGATCTTTGCTAAGATGTGTTATAGCATTTGGAAGCTATAAAACTATTTCAAAAACGTCCAACATTCTAGGGTAATAAAAACAAAATGAAAACTCCAGCAAAGCTAGAATTCCACTGAGTGACCTCCCAAACCTCTTGTATCAGAGGCACATGGGGTATATGCAAATGACCCTTATGAACGTCAGGTGTTTCAGCTAAATGGTGAATCATGGGCAAATCATTCAGGAAAATATAGTGAGATTAGTTAAGTATTGTTTTTCTGTATCTATGTGAACCTTTCCATCTGTATTATTTTTAATATTTCCTGTGATTGAAACTCCTGTGTTTGTTGTAAATAGGCATTTAGTATCATTCATTTCAATCAAGTCATGGACATTCAGAATCGCCAATTAGCTGAAACACCTGATGTTCATAAGGGTCATTTGCACATAACCCATGTGCCTCTGATACAAGAGGTTTGAGAGGTCACTCAGTGGAATTCTAGCTTTGCTGGAGTTTTCATTTTGTTTTTACCCTTCTAGGGCAGCAATTAATTCACCCATAAAAACAGTACACTAGGATTCTTAGTCCTGGTTTTTACATACATTTTGTCTCTAGCTGCAATCAGAACTGTAAGATATAATTTTCAGACTATTTTTCAAAGTTAGCTTTGCTGAGATTAACCTCTTCTTTTCCACTATTCTCTGTTACAATATATTCATTTCAACAGTCACAATACAGTCTGACATACAGGTGTATTTGTTTTCTCTCTAGCAAGACCCATAAGCAGCTTTACAAATACATTTTCAACACAAGCACCTTTTAAAATCAGTTTGATATACAAATGACATATAATTCTTTACAAACTCCAGCTAGCTATACTGGTATATGTTTCACATCCACTTCCCTACTTCTCCTGGCATAGCTGTCAATACCTCACATCATCACACTGTTAGTATTGAAGGCATAATAAATAATTTGTGGGCCCCCATTCCAAACATTAGATTCTAAAAGTTGCTTTTAGAAAACAAGGTTTTATTGCTTCTCCCTTCCACAACCCTTGTAACTATATTTACTAAGTCTGAGGTTGTACTGTCTTAGTAGGGGGAACAATCCCAGGTAATTAACATAGCATACATTATACCACATTCACTGATATAAACCCACTGTTCAGAGGATCGCAATTACAGTCCTGGAAATTACAATACTTCTCTTGGAACCCAAAAATAAATATACATATTTATGCACATTCTCCCTGTTAAAGGAATATGAAGACTTGAAACTCAAAAATGTGTTTTATTTTGTCATTGTATCTTTGTTTTCTGAGATATTTTAATACATCAAAATCAATGTAGGTGCTTTGTATAAAATTTTATTATGTTTTTCTACAAAATGGCCAACATGGGGACTGGCATATTAATCTGATCTTGTTTTAGTGATTTCTTGTGCCTTTTCCGAAATCTGTTTCAAGTTTGTTTTGTAAGAGTCATGCTATACAAAATAAGGTGGCATTGTCTTTTCACTGCATTTAAATTAAAATGGAAGCAATGTGAGTCACAAGCATTTTCTACACCTTCTGTAGCAGTAGTGTTTTCTTTTTTTTACCCTTCTCTCAGAGGTTGTTTCAAGTTATTTAAGGCAGTTATACGGCTCCAGCCAAAAAAAAACAAAAAAACTAAATTGCAGGTTTTTATGAGGATTGTCATTTTATTGCTCTGTTGATCACTGACAGACCCAGTGGCAGATCCAGGAATCTGCAAAATTGGGGGCACAGTCTGATTAGTTGACTATTGTGGTGGGATTGAGAAAGTGGGACACTGAGTTTGGTGGGTGTTGAAAGATCACCTTAAGCTCTGACATCATGTGTGGAAAGACAGCAATATACATTCAGTTGCACATGATTTTGCTGTGTATGTGGTAGTAGAAGCAGGTAATTCCTGTGTAGCACACAGCACATGTACAGACAGTACAGTTTTTTTTCAATGTATGCTCGGAAGAGGTACTTGGCTGACCATGCCAACTCACAGTATCCTTCCATGGCACATTGGGCATATGCATTATTATAAACTAGGAAAGAGTCCCACTGAAAGGGATATTAGCCACAGAAAAAGATTTAACTCATTTTTTTTTTAAATTAAGTAATGATTTATGTTTAAACAGTGAAGTTCAGTTAAGCAAAATTAACACAGCAAGTAAGGAAGGAGAGGTTATGAAAATATCACAGTAAATTCTCAGTTTAGTGAAGTGCAATTTATAAAAACTATTCTAACCATTGTAGCATTTTAGATATGATTGTAAGTCAAAATCTACTTTATTGTTATGTAACATAAAATATAAACCACAGACATAGAGGTTTGAATAAATTAGTAAAAGCTTCATTTAAGTGATGTACCAAATAACCATATTCATAAAGCACAATTAATTTACATTTAGAAGTCTTTTAATAACAAAAACTCCTACTGCACCTTTTCTCTCCTTTCAACAAGTCCTAGAATGGGTGTGAGAGAGGGAGACAATGCTGGTCTCCAGAAGTTCAGGAATCCCTAGTGCCAATAGCCTAGTACCAACCTATGAACCTATGGATGGGAGAAAGGAAATTCACCCCAAGTATCACATCAGTCACCCTGCTAGACAGGGGTCCAGGAAGTAAATAGTGTGGGAAGAAATAGCCAGGGAATTGTTATGGCTAGGCTTGTGTATGCCCTAGGGCCGATAGCCTAGTACCAACCTATGAACCTATGAACCTATGAATCAGTGTTTGTTTCTTCTTTCTCAAGTCAAAGTCAATTGACACTTGACATTGTTTTCTGTAACTTCAGTGTTTTCCAAATTTATGGTCACCTGAATTTAAATATTTTTTTCTCCCACATGTTTTCTTTGACAGTGATTTTGTGTCATGCTTAACTTGCACTCAGCTTGGATTGCAGTAACCCCAGCTTCAGCACTGAGGAAATAGTTTTCATGATTTTGGGAATACAGTAGTTTCTTCATGTGCAATTGATAATTGGAACAATCTGTAGTACTGCCCATTTTTAGGATTGGAATATAAATTGACATTTTACAATACAATGGCTACTGTCCTGTTTTCCACAGTTGCTGGCAAATTAAATGCAGTAGTGTTACATTATTATTTTGCAGAATTTTAAATAATTCAGATGGTGGTTCAGCCTTATTAGCTACGCTTTCTACTGTCCATTTAACTTCAGTCTTCATGATGTTTGGCTCTAGTTAGAGAACACAATGTCAGTGTCCTTGTCAACTTATTATGTTGTCTGCACAGCAACTGACTTCTGAGGTGGTACTACTATGACTGAATTCTGTTATCTTTTCTCTTCTGTTTCTGTCAGGTTTCCCCCCATTTTTGCCTTTTGTCATGTCCATTTATCTGGAAGTTTCTCTTAATATAATCTATTTTCTTGAACAGATTTCTTATTGTTCTCATTTTATTGTCTTCTTCCAGGTCTTTGCATTGTCATTTATACATCCCTCCTTATCTACTCTTGCTATTACCTAAGATACTCTGCATTAACGTTTTAATAATGTACCCTATCCCCAGTGTCCCTTTTTAATCTTCTTTCTATTTAAAATTACTTTTGCCACATCCTGGTTATTATCTCTGACTTCTGCTATAGTTCTTTGTGTACTTTGTCCACACCATGCCTAATCCCTTATATCTATTTTTCATCCCCAGTAAATGTTCATTTGTAATATTGCTCAGCTCAAATCTAACTGGCATGGTAATTTTTCTTGTTTTCTGGATGTTTAAACTTTACAGTAATAATAAGATGGTCTGAAGCACAGTTAGCTCTGAATCTTGATTTTGCTGACTGTTTAGAACTCTTTCATCTCTGCTTGACAAGGATATTGTTGTTCTTATTGTAGTAATGTCCATGTGATGACATCCATGTATAAATCCATCTCTTAAACTAATACAAGATAATGTCTACTGTGACTTCTGCATGATCTTGGCAGAACATCAACAGTCTTATGTCGCCTTCATTTTATAACTCAATTCCAAACCTGCCTGATATTCCAATTGTATTTTTTATAACAACTTTAGCATTTCATTCACCTACAATGAATAAAATATTGTCTGTGTTTTTTCCCAAAAGGTAAATGTATTCTCCCTTTTTTTGCTGGTGTTGAAGCAACACAGTCTAAACTATTGAGGCTATCCTCTTGTACTGAATATATCACAAAATTCATCTGGTCTAGCCATGGCAGTTGACATTGCCATAAGGAACTTTCAGATTCTCTTCACGTTTCTGTGAACACTTTGAGTGAAAAGTGGAAAGTGTGTGGTTTTCAATGATGTATGAAAACGTACTTGTCTGCAATTCTGGTACATGTGATTTACGCTGTAATATCCTTCATTAAACAACTAGTATCACAGATTTCATTTGGATGCTTCATGCTGACCAAACTACCATGGCTGGCTTCACTGATACAACAGATTAGCTCTGTGATGGTAGTACTCTGACTGACTTCTCTGATGGTGCTTCTCTGACCTTCTGTGCTGCCTGTGGAGTAGATAACTTCTATGATGGTAATGCTTCACTGACTTCACTGATGGTACTTTTCAAATTCTCTATGTTGCCAGGGTAGTTAGGGTGTGTTGAAAGTACAGAGTAAAAATCTAACCAGTAAGACAAAGTGTGAAAATGATTTTTTCTTACAATTTTTGTTCAAGCAGACACAAAAACAAAAGTATAGAATAAAAGCTTTGAAATCCCCCTCAGGGTATCTAGAGCCCTGTGGCTTCCAGGGCCTAGTGGACCAGAGACCACTGGCTTAATTCATTTTCTCATTTCACAACTATTAAAAGTGCAAACTTAGCCAGTTAGAATGTGTTGAAATGATGGAGTAAAAAGTTGAAGAGTAAGGTCCAAGTTGGAAGATAAAAAAAGATGTGTAAATGATCTGGTGCCCAAAAGCTTAAGGGACATACAGAGAGAGAGAGAGAGAGAGATTTCTCAGCTCTCCATACATGTCACAAATACAGGAAAGACTGGTTTTGAGTGGAATCCTGTATTCTCCAAGAATGATGCCAAATTACAAAGAAAAAGGTGATTGATTTCAACAACTGGCTGACTAACTAATGTCATTCAAGGGTGTCCAGTATATGTCAGCATGGGTTGAACTACTATTGCATAGCCCTACTTGCTTTGCCAAGGATGGAATTCACCTCTCATTCTAGGGATTCTGCATACTGGCTAAAGCCTTTGTTGTCCCCATGGTGCCTTTTTAGATACAGTCCAGCTAATGCATCTTCCAACCTAAAAAAATTAACAAGTAATACACCAAGCAATATCAATTTGGTATTGCTCAATGCTAAGAATCTAAATTTATTTTTATTTGTTTAACATTTGTTTTCCAGGAAAGTCCAACTTGGAACAAAGACAATTTCAGCAGAGGCCTGGGGAGAAACACTCCAGTTGCATGTCTTTGTAGTGTGGAAGGAAACGAGAACAGCTGGAGGAAACCCACGTGGATGCAGGGAGGACATGCAGACTCCACACAGAAGGCACCCCACCAAGAATTGAACTGAAGAACCTCTTGTTGTGAGGTGCGCCGTCCAAAATAAATAACAAATTGCCTGACCTTTAACCCTCCTGCATTTGCAGCACATCCATGACTATATTATCACTGAAGCCTGGGTCAAAAAAGTGTCACCTCTATACCAGGGTCTGTTCCTACCAAACTTTTAAACATAATGGGACCAAGGGTGGTGTTTCAAAATTAAAGACTGCATTATCTAAAGGCAGATTCCCACAAACCCACAAACTAAGCCTATTAAACTCACTCTAAATAAAAACAACTGTTAGATCATAGCATATTGAGGGTCCCCACTGATGACCACAGAAAACATGTACATTTCTAAAATACTTTGGATGGTCTTCAAATACTCAAAACTTCTATCATCCTGGAAGACTTTCAATACCCATCCATGAACTTAGAGACCAGTACCTCAAATGTAGGTTATGCCCAAATAAAATTAGTTTCATAAGCAGGAATTCCCTAGATTAAATATTCAAAGAACCCACCAGAGGAAAAATGTTCTTCACCTGGTCCTTACAAATATCTATATACATTGTCCTACTGGTATACCCCTACCCAGTCAAGTCTGACCACAAATTGGTAACCTTCTCGTTCAAAATTCCTAAACCAGCGGATACCAATATCACAGTATTTAAAGAGTTCAAATGTATACATTTCCTACAATTATTCTATGAGGAAGCCTCAAAGTTCAGGTACAACTGTAACCCCCCAAACATATCGCCAAATAGTTACGCAAACAAATTCTCTGCTTACCTAAAAAACTATATAAACCAGTCAGTCCCTATCACAACTAAACAAAAATGGAAGGATAAGGGCAAACTAGCTTGATGTTTCATATACATAAATAAACAAGTCATTAAAGGGAAAATGCTCATTATAAGATATACATCTATATATGTATATATATAATTTCAGTTTAGTACAACAGAAAGAAGCTACTGTCCTGAAGAGGAGTAGTCATTCTTTTCCATTTCCCATCAACGCTGTGAACAGACACTCAAACAGCAGAGGCAGAACAAAAAGAAAGTTGACATCGAGTATGATGGACAATCAGTCTCTAAAGAGAATGTGGCAGAAACCAGCGACTCCTTAGTTTGGAATATTTCTTCATAGGTTCTGACTACTAGCGAAATTACTTTATTGAATAGAGGTATGAGTTTTATACCTACTCAAAGGACTGATATTACTGATTGTTTAATTGATTTAAAGACGTTTACTCTAAATGTCATGTTAAAAGTTCAGTTTAAATCTGATAATAATATTATTAATAATGACGTTACAAGATGTTTTAAGAAACCAAGTTCATTTATTCCAGTTAATAATGCTGCTGTTGAACTGTTTGAAAAGAAGTGTAAAGATGAAACTTTTTCTCTATTTACTAAGAGAAATATGGGTAAAATTGATTATAATTTGAGTACTGATGCACAGCGGGCACTTAAGGAGCTATGTGCTGATAGCACTATTGCTATTAGATGGGCAGATAAAGGGGGCTCCGTGGTAATGAATATGGATTTTTACAATAATTCTATGTTACAAATGTTAAGTGATGCTGAAACGATGAAATTTCTGCACCCCAAGTACATACCATATTGGAAAGAGTTAATAGTCTTTTTGATTGTTTATTAGGTCGTAACATTAGCATGGATCTCTTTAAATATTTCACCTGTGAGAAACCCCTTATTTCCACTTTACAAGGTTTACCAAAAGTACATAAAGATCCTTATAAACCACCCTTCAGACTGATAAGTGTCTGGTAGAGGATGGTGTACTGGAAATGTATCCATTTTGGTGAGAAGCACTTAAGATCTGTGTTAAAAGAAAATATATATGTATTAAATGATACAAAAAGTTTTTTGAATGATTTATACCCTTTTATATTGGGTGAACAACAATGTACTACATATATTCTTGTAACTTTGGACGTGCAATCTTTATTTACTTGTATACGCAATGATATCGGTATTGATATGCTAAGGGAATACCTATGTAAGTGTAGCCATTTTGATGGTGCTTTTATTGAGCTAATGTGTTTATTTATGGAAATAATTCTTGAGAATAACATATTTATGTTTAAGGATTCTATCTATTTACAATTAAAAGGCATAGGTATGGAGACATCTAGCGCCAACAGCTACACTAATATCGTAATGGCTTATTGGGAAGAAGACAGATATATATTGAGGGTTTTTAAGCAGCTTACTTTTTATCAGAGGTTCGTGAGTGACCTCTTTTTGCTATGGGATGGGGATGAAGATTCCCTAGTTAAATTTCAACAATATTTAAATTCTACCACATCTTTTTTAAAATTTACTTTGAATTTTTCTAGAATGTCATTAGACTTCTTCGATGTAACAATATTTAGAACAACTGAGGGTAATTCATCTACAAGGACCTTCAGAAAAAAATTGTTACAGGAACAACTGTCTCCATAGGAGAAGTATGCATCCCCCGCACATTTATCGGAACATTGTTAACAGTCAGGGACTGAGTGTTTCTAAGCTTAATGTGACTGAAACTGATTTTACAAATGAAATGTCTGAACTTCAGGCTAGATTTGTAAAAAGGGGGTACAATAGTCAAGAGGTAAATGCAGTTTTGAGGAGTGTGTCATCCTTGAGGAAGCCACAAGGTAGGCTTTATTATTCAGAGGGCCCATGGGACAGGCAGATAAGCAGACAGAATAATTGTTTACGTGTCCCTTTCACACATTCTAGTAATATCAAACAGATAGAAAATGTGATTAGGAGCAATTGGAAGATACTTAATACTGATAACATTGTTAGTTCTATAGTTGGGAATGTACCTAGCTTTGTGTACAAAAATAAGAACATTTTAAAAAGAATGCTTTGTTACCCTAGGTCTCATAGTGAGGTTGTTAGACATGTTGCTCCTCAAGGTACTTTAGCGTGTTCCAGATGCAATTGGCGCAACTATTTAGATAGTAACAGTGAGTTCTTACATCCTGACATGGGCAAGTGACTAAGGTTTATGGTGAGAGCGACATGTGACACGTCATTTTGTATATCTAACTGTGTGTCAAGTCTGCTCGGGTTTTTATATACGTAAAATGGACCGAAGATTACATGATTGTGTTAGAGAACACATTTATCACATTAATAATTCTAAATGTACAAATGCCTTAGCTAAACATGTTGTTAACCATGGTAGAGAACATAATTTCAAATTCATGGTTATTGAGGCTGTAGCTGAAAGTGCACGGGGGGGGGGAATGACATCAAGAATAAAGTTGAAACATGTGAATTAAAGTAGATAATTAGAATGAGACGCAATAAAGGTAAAGGTATGAATGATAAAATTTGTATCAAACCTGTGCTAAAGAGTGTTTAGGTAATAAAACGTGATATTGAAGTCTTGGTATGTTTACGTTTTGTTTTAATTATGTTAGTGTATTTTTTAATGATAAATATTTTTTAATGATTTACCACATGATTTTATTAATTGTTTGCTAGATTCTATTGGTTCATGTTTGTTTAAATTGTGTGCATGGGATTGGTTTAGGATTGTCTGATGAAACGACAACAGTAGCCGTGAAAGTGCTCACAATAAACGTTTTAACTTTTATTCTGAGTCTTGCTGCTACATGCTTGTATTTGGCCTTGGTTTGCTTTACCAGTATCTCTTTTGTTTCATTATTGCCTTGGTTGCAGTGATTTTTGCTGCAAAAACTGGTAAAGAATTTGTTCCTCTTGTTGGATTTATTACTTCTTTTCCTTTTATTTCAAATGTACATCCCCTTCTTAGATTTCATCTTTCACCTACACATTAACTCCCCTGTGAGATTTCCAGTTGAAGTTGTTAGTCAGCTGTTAGTAAGTATTCCACATTTTTGCCGTTTTGTTCCACATTATGAGCCCACATCGTGGAGATGGAAGGCTGTGGTTAACACTTGTCTATTATGCATCTCACAGCTCCTGACTCTACAATCTGGCAAGTAAGGGGGTAGGAACAGTTAACAGCTAGATTTCTTTCTGTTGCACAGAAGTTTGGTACTGTGCATAGCAACACTGTATACCATATAATCCAACCCTGTTATTTATGTGCTTTATGTTTTGAATGGGTGCACAAGTTTACAGCTTCTTTTTAAACTACTCTGTCCAACTTAGCATATTGCAGCACTTTGAAGTAGATTACTTTACTTTCACATACTGGATAAACGTGGTGTAGATTTAAGTATATATAAATACTACTTTGTTAGCCTGACATTGGCTCTGGGTCACATGGAAATTGCATAGGCAACAAGTTAGAAAGAGCTCAGGTAGAGCTAGCTCCCATCTGGGAACAACAGGCTGAAGTAAACTATGACTGGTATTGGCTAGAGAAGGTTTCCATTTATACAGGGAGCTGGCAGCAAGTGAGTATGTGGATTAATGAAGCCTTTGGAAATGGTTTGCCACTTTCAGAGAGTCCTAGAATAAGAAGTGGTAGCTGTACCACAGCTCTGGCCAGGGGGCTGGGAGTTCATGCACCTAGGCAGTGGTGGGGGCTCTGGTATCCAGAAGAGAGACCCAAAGAAGCACACGGGAAAAGCCAATCACGTCAGAACCAGCTGTCATCTGACAATATTCCCTACTATTGTTCTCCTGCACAGTAGGACTTTGCTGGTAGCAACATCCAACTCAAAAGAGCCCCAGAGCACCAGGTAACCAACTGTGATGGTCAGTCCAAGAACTGTTAGTTCAACAACAGTATTTATGTCTCAAATAAATCTCCAGGACTTTAGGAACTTCAGGACAGAAATGCATGGATGAAACAGAATGAAACACTGCTGTGAGAACTAACCAATATTCAAGTAAATCAGCCCGTTCTGGGTTCTGAAGGCATTTTTGGGTGAGAAGGAGTTCTGAGTGTGTAGTGGTTGCAGAGTGTAATGATATTAAGTTGCTACTCTCTCCTCATAATAGAGTGAAAACATCACAAAGAATAGGAGAAGTGCACATAATTATGTTGCTTCAAATTGCATACGATACGTACTAATTGCTACTCGTGCAGTATTGGTGGGTTTTTTTGAATACTTTTTCATGTTATTTCAAGTTTACAATGCAAGTCCATCCTGATTATATTAAGTACTCATGATGCAGTAGGAGGCTGCTAGAAATACTCCATGGGACCTTCGTTCCTACAAGGTTAGCTTGCCAGTTAGTTGGTTCATGCTGCTTGATTTTCCATACAGGTTTTGTTAATTTAGTGCAATGCGTCGCTGTGTGTTTCCTAATCTGGCCCTGCAATGCCTCATACGTCTAAGCAGAAAGGTGCTAAACAAGTCTCTCAACTCTAATGCTTTGGTGTCTTCTTTCAAGGCCTGCTTAGAAAAAAAAATTACTTCAGGATTTCTGAAGAGTGCTATTCTTCATTGAATCAAGTCATGAGTTGAACAAATTTTCTGAACAAGATGCCAATCAAGCCCGTATTTTCAGTTCTGCTATGTGTAACAAATTGTATAAAATATAATTCTTTTCTTTTAGCCAAATTTCTACAATGCTCCTTTACTCAATTACATTGCATATGCAGTTGGAAGAGCAACTCAGGATCATTGTATAGATCACCTGACTGTAATCTCCAGTCACATCTCCGATGTTTGTTTCACAAGAAAAAAAAAAGTTGCTAAGTTGAAGCAGAAATATAATTGCTTTTAAACAAATTTCTACAATGCTCCTTCATTCAATTACATTGTAGATGCAGTTGAAAGAGCAGCTCTGGATCAATGTATAGATCACCTGACTGCAATCTCCAATCACATCTTCGATGCTTCTTTCACAAGGAAAAAAAAGTTGGTAAATTGAAGCAGAACATGTAACATTCTGGTACAGTTTCTGATGTCAACAAAATAACAGTGCAGTGTATTTATGTTTTTTTTTTTTGTTTTTTTTTTATGACCAGTGAATTGAACAGCTTTAGAAAGGGGGCAGTGCTTGCCCCTGCGCCCATGCCTAAATCTGCCACTGAGAACCTTCCCACACCCTTCATGAAGTGTCAACGCTATCCATACAGTCCAATAGCTGTTAATCAACACTCCAAATAACTGCTTCTGCTACTCACCAGTAGCTACAGAAATATGTAAAGATGTGTTTTTTTTTATCCTGAGTGTTGAAGAAATGTGCTAATGTGTGTGAGGTATGCAAGCACATTACAGTACAAAAAGTTATGTTATTTTTAAAAAGAGGCACAAATCCCTTCATACGTTACATTTTCCCAATTCAGTTGCATTGCCATCCTTTGATGTGTTATATTGAAGCATAGTAACACTTCATCAAAACCATAATCCTTAAGCATGATACATCAGTGTAAGACTAGCCCTACTTTCTATAACACTGTTGCATGTATAAAAAATATTACTTATAGGTTTGTAGGTTCATAGAAGGTTACTAGGCTAATGGCCCTAGAGCCCTTACATGTTTAGCCATATTTATCCCAAATTGACCCAGTTGTTGGTTGTTAGGTAAGTGAAGTTCACAGATGTAAGGAACTACTGTAGTTAATACCTACTTTCTCTGTCCAGGAGGTACATGTGTACCACCCCAGGAGTGAATTTTCAGTCACCCATCCATTGATTTAGGTTGAGTTTAAAGAAGGTCAGGGAAGTGCTCTATTTCATGTGAATTGGAAGATTGTTCCAGAGAAGTGGCAGTCTCTAATAAATGTATTTATCTCTTCAGCATGACCTATTCATGTCAGAGGCTATGTTAAAATCCCTGTAGTGAGTGACCCTCAAGCAGTTTGATTTATGAATGTGTAGTATTTTCATCAGACCTGGGTCGGAGACTGCCCTGTAAGCCAGGTACAGGTGACCACTTAGCAACCTGTAGGAGACAGAATACAGTGACAGGGTTTCATTTTTTCCACGTAAGACTCATTTTGTGTACCCTGTAATTTCTTGGTGGGAAACCTCTGCAGTACCTCCCATGGTTGCAGGTGCCTGGTGGGGTACATGCAAAAGGGAGCATAATACTTAATTATTGGACTGATGATGGCATACTGAAATGATAACATCCTTAGATCTAGATGTGATGCCTTTACTTATAACATGTGCCACATAGAAGGCTTTCCTTACTACTGTGGATACATGGTGTTCAAAGATGAGGTTGCTATCAACCTGAGTACACAGATCATGTACCACTGGGTCTGTACTTAGGAGAGTGCTGTCTATAATGTAATTAGCAGGGATATCAGCTCTTCCAAAGGGAATGATAATGCATTTTTTTTGCATTTAGCTTTAATCCACGGCTTTGGCACCAGTCATTTGTCTGTGTTAACCCTGTCTGCAGTACATTAACATCATTGGGAGACTCAATGATTGTTTCCAATTTGCAATTGTCAGCAATCCTGATCAGCCACAGGCTATCCAGGTTTGACTATACTCCTGAGAACTAAATTCCGAATAGTAAGGGTCCAAGCACAAAACTCTGTGGTATGCCACTGGTTTCTAGTCTTTTGCTAGAGGTGAAGTCACCCACTTTGACAGTATGTGTTCTGTTGGTGAGCCAGTTGGCTACTCATCTGGTAATGAAAAGTTAATTCCCAGTTGAGAGTGTTTCTCTATAATACCTGTGCCAAATGCCTTTGCGATGTCAAGATAGGTGGTATGCACCTTCTTTCTCTCGTCCAGGGCCTTGGTGACTTTCTTGAAGAAGTCAACCATATTTAACAGACATGATCTACCTTTAATGAATCCCAACTGGGTTAGGTTTAGAGTTTGGAGATTACCTATGTCCTTGTTAATAAGGTCCATAATTATTCCTTCCATGGCTTTGCAGATGAGGCTAGTCAAGCTTATAGACCTATAATTTCCAGGGTTGGTTGATGTTCTCCCTTTGTGCAGAGGGATTACTGTTGCTGTCCTCCATTCTGCCAGAACATAGCCAGTTCATAGGCTGTGGTTAAACAGGGATCCAAGTGGGTCTGCTCAGTTATGTTTTAAGTTGTTTAAAGGGCAACCTGGGATGTTGTCTGGTCCCACTGATGCCATGTTTTTGACATTGGAGAGCACTGAGATGACCTGCTCTCTTCAGATAATAGGGTGAGGAATGGTGGCAGATACACTTTGGGGGATGACTGAAGGGAACATTGGGTGAAGTTTGCTCCAAATCTAACAGTAGGTTGGCTATTACCTCTGGTTCAGTATGGGTGGTACTATCCACAAACAGTTCAGTGCATAGCTGGGTAGATTTTGGATGTAGTTAAAAATGCCTTGTGATTACCCTTAGCTAGGGAGTCTATTTTTACTGCGTAATTAGCTTTGGAGGACTTGACAAGATCTCTGATTTGTTTGTTTAAGCTAGGGAGGGATTTCTTCCTCTGCTGAGCCAGTTAGCTCTTATTCTTGGACATTACTTTCTTTCTCTTGTTGTACAGCCTGTTTATATGAGGGGTACATCAGGGTGGTTTGTTTTTTCAGCATTGAGGTACAGCTGATTCTATATAACTGCTTAAGTGGTTATACAGGGCATTGGTGTACACCTCTGCATAGGAGTCCATGTTATCTGCATTCGAGGGGGCTTTGAAACTTCTTATACCATCACTTAGTAGGACACAGTTTGTCTTTGAAAAATTCTTAAGTATTTTTGCAGTTGATGGGGCATCTGGTCTTATAATTACATTGAACAAGACTGATTTGTGGTCCCATAACAGGGAGGACATCACACAGGGGAGGGTGCAATGCTTTCCCATGTTAGTGAGTACTATTTCCAGGATATTTGTGTCTCTTGTGGGTGTGCTGACTAGGTGTTCTAGAGCATTTGCATTGACAAGGTCCAAGAACATCTGAGCCAGCATGTTTGTGGTTGTGTATGTTTCCCAGTCAATGGTAGGATAATTAAAATCACCCATGAGTAAGGTATTGGGCTATATGGCAAGTGCCTCCAGTAAGCTCAGGCATGCATTATGCTTTTCCTGTTTCATGGTAGGGACCTATAGCTAGCTATGATGTGATAGGGGGCTTTGACTATAGCTAATTGGACATGGAGTAGCCCAGGAGAGTTATACTGCTTGACCAGTCTTGAGGTGTATTTAATCTTAATGAAGATGGATACAGCTCTTCCTTTGGTTCTTTCATGCACAGTTCATGGTCTGAATGTATGGAAGGCATGGTAGCTGGGGTGCTTTCCATGCCTTTGAACCATGTCTTGGAGACTGCACAGATGTCAGCATCTTCCAAAGTGAGGAGTGCTTCCAGGGAGTGCAGTTTCTTGTTTAGACTCCTGGATTTTTAAGGGGATCATTATGGAAAAATGTGGTTGGTTATTAGAGATAACCAAAGAAGGCCATTCTTACTGAAAATTGACATCGTGCAGGACAAACAATGCCATCATCAAATGAAAACTAATTGCTTTAATCTTATTACCAAAATAATGACTTTGTGATTCATAATGGTTATTTATATTGCTTTATATGATATTTAGATCACTTCAATGTAGTATCACAGCTTCCTCTGACATTTAGACAAAAGTCAGAAAATATTTTTCTGGCAAAATGTCAAGAAATTTGTGATTTTGATGTCCCGCTGAGCTGCACAGAACTGCCCAAATCAGGGGCCATTCTACAAAAACACAAACAGATGGCACCCGTATCAAAAATGTACAGTGATACTGTCTCTCTTCCTCACTGCAATAAAGGCAGTGAAAAAATAGTTTAACAACACCTTTTTAATAGCAGCTGCTGACCTGCTGCCATTAAAACTTTTTACCTTTCTTTGAGAGCTATAACATGCCTTATCTAACATTATGGGCAGTACCTGATAGGAAAGACTACAGATTTCTCTATGTCTGTGGTATGGCATGCAGGCAGAGATAAATTCCACTTTCAAAGTATGTGAGAATCTAAGTTTAAAAATGGGTGGGCATTTCCTTCTTTTGGATTCTAAGGCAAAGAAGTGAGTGTTTATAAAGTACAGGCAGGTTTCTGGTACCTTAGCAATTCTGGAACTTATTGTAGGGAGAAAAGTTAATGTAAGGGTTGGGTTAAACTCTAGGAGAGGATTGGCTTTTCCTTTGAGGGGCAAAGCTGCCTAGAGAATGTTGTTGTTGTTGTATCTTTCGGCTTGTCCCAGTTAGGGGTCGCCACAGTGGAACTCCGGTCTGCTAATGATTGGCAGTAGATTTTTACGTACCAAGTTGCCAGCCCTGACACACAACCTTCAACGAAGGTACGCCCATTCACGCATGTCTCCACACAGAAGACGCTTTTAGCTGAGTATCGAACAGGACAATGTCTTACTGTGAGGCGACAACGCTACCGCAGCACCACCACCGCAGTTTGTAATATTTTTAATAGAGTTTGGTGAAAAATGCAGGTGTATTATAGTGTTGAATAACAGACCAACTTTTTTATTTCTTAAATGGAAGTTTATAGTTAGAAAATTTGGGATAAGATGTAAATGAGGCAAACCGACATTTTCACTATAAGTTTTTTTTTCTCAGCTACCAACATAACAGTGGTACTTATAAAAATGTACAAATGAAACTTGAATTGTTTCTAGTAAAACAGATTTTATATTTGGTGTTATAAATTCCCACCTTAGATACTTCTTTGTCTGTGGTAAATCTGGTTGGACCTTACTGTTCATCCAAACTCCATTTTCAAGTTCTCTCAGATTCCTTGCATTTGCAATATATATTACTAGCACTTTATTTAGAATATTTCAGTTGACAGGATTTCATATCTGTCCTCTCTTTTTCTGTGTGAAAACTGAAGAATAAATAATGCTGGACAATGGGTAATGCTCATTTTAGATATAGCGGCATAATTCATGCTGCATATGGCAAATTTTGTGGGGGTTAATTGCTGTTAAAGTAATTAAAATAAACACTACCCACATCCATACATCAATTTACACTGTAATAATATCTAAACATACAATATAAAAAGTATAGAAAACAGCAGATTAATACAATATAGTTTATAAAAAATGCATCACTGATTACTACCATACATAAACCGTAGTTAACCAAGGATAATGGTTCATACACCTGCTCAGTCCAAGGGAACAACACTGCATTTCACTAAGTAAACTGGTTATTAGTACAGCTAGTTTTAGCTGACTTACTTTGTTCAATAATCCATTAACCCAGGTACTGTCCTCTCCAAACTTGCAAACAAACACAATATCTACAAAAGAGATAACAACATGCATCATTAGGAAACACTGCAACAATACTGAGTAGGCCAGCAAAATACATACATAAAATAAAAGAGCATTTTAGAACATGGTACCCTACATAGTTAAACTACTACCTATGAGCCTTAAAAGAAAAGTGTCATTTTCAGAAATGTCCACACATACACAGACTTCTTAAAGAAACAATGTATTCAATTGTCACATAAAAGTGAATTAAATATTAATTCGTTATAGCACAGAATACCCAATGAAAATGTATCGCATACCTAATGTATGCTCAAATATGCTCAATGGGAACACCAATTTACATACTATTTTACTTTAGAGATCAGTAAAGTTTACCGAGAACAGCTGCATGAAGTCCTTATCTACAAACCTAAAAGGACAATATTTAAAAACTACTGAAAGCAATGCAACTTAAAAGGATGATTGCAAGGAACCATAATGGCAATTATTTATTTATTTATTCATTTGCATTTGTTTAACGGGATGGTCCACTGGGCCAAAAAGTGCCCATTTTCAGTTGAGGCCGAGGGAGAAAAGCTCCACATACAAAAGAAATTTAAATACAATCACATTTTCTACATACATAGAGAGATAACTTAAAAAAACAGACATACAATATTTGAAATTTCTAGCTAGAATAACAAAGGCAGTATACATTATATACAAAATATACAAAGTACAATATATTATCTGTTTTGGTTACTGTAGAGTGAAGACAGCAAGAGATAGTTGCATAACTGTTAAGCAATGGGGAGAAAAAAGTTAGTGAGATCAGGTTGGGGAAGATGCTCTGTAGTTGTAGCCACATGTACATTGCCATAGGGCTAAGAGATGCTGTTTTAGAGACTTTTTGAAGGATATGTGGTTGGAAATAATTCTGATAGAGCTGGGTAGGGAATTCCAAGTTTTAGCAATGGTACATGGGTAGAGAGATTGACCAACTGCTAGATTGGGTATTTGCACTTTTAGAAGGAATTGATTTTCAGATCGGAGATGTCGGGAGGGCTTATGGAGAGTAAACAGGGAGGTGAGGGATGGGCAATTGGAAGGTTTGGTAATGATATTGTGAGCTATGACTAAAAACCAAGCAGGAATGCAAGCTCTTATGGTTGTGGAAAGTTGTCTGTACCTCCCAATGTGGAGAAGGGGATTTCTTCCTCTATGTCATTATGTAATTGTTCTCAATTCCAGATCACATGACCTTGAAGATAAGTGCAATATTTTTTTTTTGTGAAATTGAGTAAAGCAGACTCAAGGGTAGCATGACCTTAGAGTGAAAATAATTAAGCCATGGAGGTTATCGGTTCCATCTACAAGCATAAGATACATTTATATTTGTTTGGTTGGCATGATGTTTAGATTCCATTAATCTCCTGACTTGTCAGTATTTAGCATATTGGTGCTTTAGTATTAGGAAATGTGAACCCTTAGTTTAGGTCAGACTAGGTAGCCCGCGGCACTAGTACTAATGAGCAGCACTCAAGCACATTTTGCTTGGCATAACACTGTAGAGCAGAAGAGGGAAGTCTTTTGATCAGAGACAACATAAAGTGGATCACTTAGGAATAGTAGCTGGTTTTGCAATGCTCCTGAATGTTCATTGTGAGCATGCCACTGACCAGCTATGGTATCAGCAGTTTTACCATTATCATTTTTTATCCTTGTTTCACCCACATTGCCTGCTGGCCATCGGCCACCCTCAGCTAGCTTGTCCATTAGTTTCCATCACCGTGGTGAGAGCTAGTTGAAGGGGACCTATCATTTAGGGAGCCATCACTTCATCATATGGCCCTAGTGCCACACTGCATGCCCATAAACACCCTCAGGCAGTGCTGCTAGCCATGAAGGCTCTCTAGTCTCACCAGGGATTCAGCCATGGGAATGTGCATCCCAGGTTTGCTCTCCCATACCCTCCACTATGAGGACAGACCATACAACAAAGCAATGTAACTCCTCTCCTTCTCACCCATACAAGCTCCAGCAGGCACCTGACATTCTAATCAAACTTGGCCACTGAGGCTGAAGTCTGAGTTCATTCTCAGTGACAGCAAAGCTGGCTTGACTGCCATCTTTGTTTGTTTCTGCTTCTCCTGCCAAGCACTTGGGTTTGCAGGGAAGTAGTAGAGTGATTACAGAAAGAATGGTTTATCAAAAGAGACATTTCTCTGTTGTGAAACTGCATGTTTCTTCATTTAATAGCATGTTTCATGAGCATTCTTGGAAATTCAATTGGGAAAGCCAAGAAGTTGTCAGAATGAAATAATTACATCACAAAAGCAAAGGAAAGGAAAGTTTGCCTTATTGTACTTGTAAGAGTTATAGTAGGACAAGGATTGTCTTTTCTTATAGGATTTATTGCAAACTTGAACAACTGCACTAACTAATTAACAAAGACATAACTGAATGGAATGAATGCTATTGGGAGTCAACGATGGTGTGTGTGTGTGTGTGTGTGTGTGTGTGTGTGTGTGTGTGTGTGTGTGTGTGTGTGTGTGTGTGTGTGTGTATATGTTTAAGCACATCATCTGGATCAGTTGTTTTGCTTCTGACTTGATGCAGTTGCCAGTGGTATATATTTAACTATAAAATGATATGGTGTACATAGTTTAATTTTCTTATATGTAACCAGGCAACCAGCTGAAGTGAGACACAGACAATTTTTCAATCATTATCCAGGTCATAGGATCAAGAGTAAACACAATTTATACATGACATTTAAAGTAACAAATCACTGAGCTATGGTTTTGGTTGGACGGAGAAGGCAAGTCTAGGCAGACATGTAAACTCTACAGAGACAGTGGCCCCTGGTCAAGACTGAACCCCAGACCAAGGATAAGTATGCAATGAGTGTACCAAAGGAAGGTTATTCATTTGTGCCAGTGATGCAGATCCTCTGGCATCCTAGCACTCCTTCCCCCAACCATAACCGTCTGCCTTTTCCTGGTTACTGGTGTCCACTGTAGAATAATTGGTTAGTGCAAGCCCATGAAATATGTTCTGTTCCTGTTCAAAGGCAAAAGTGTTATCATTCCTCTCCACCTTAAACTGTCACAACATATCGGTTGCTAGTCAAACCATGGTCATTAGTGGAACAAGCAAACTCTCTGCCCCTGGACCAGAAGGCTTGCATATTATATACTAATATGTGATATAGTATATGCAATGGAATAATTCTTTCCAAATATGTCAAAGAAAAGTTATTACTATAATTTATAATGTATGTCTAAAAAGTACACATTGTAATGGTAACTGTTTGAAATGTCATGACCTTCAGTGGCCAGTCCCAAAATAAGGAAAACGAATTGCCAAAAAAATAGACTTGCATAGCAAATCCAAGATGGCCATTGGATTTTTTTCCAAGGTGTGGTGATCTTGAAGTTGGTATGTGTGCGTGTGTGTGTGTGTGTGTGTGTGTGTGTGTGTGTGTGTGTGTGTGTGTGTGTGTGTATATATATCTATATATATATATATATATATATATATATATATATATATATATATATATATGTGTGTGTGTGTGTGTGTGTGTGTGTGTGTGTGTGTGTGTGTGTGTGTGTGTGTGTGTGTGTGTGTGTTTGGAGAGTGTGGGGGTTTGCACCTCATATTGGAGGGTGCAGGTGGCTTGCCCCCTGCAAGAGACAAGTTTAAAGGAGAAGAGTGATTTCTGTGACTTGGTCTTCTCCAGCATTTTCAACCTTTTTTTTGGGGGGGGGGGTCAGTATTTGGCATTACAAATGCCAACTTTTCAATATGCAGCCACTGTAAAACTTAGATGAGCTTATCTGCACATGTAGAACATGTTATCAGAAATTAATGTCTCTGCTTCTGTAGTTGACAAATCTAACAAGTATCTGATCATGTCTATAAGGACTAGTAACACAGCCAACCTACTTCATCTTCACCTGTGCAAGCACCCCCTTCTCAGTAGCAATGTGTTTTCAATAATTTGCTAGCAAATCAATAGAATTTTAGTTCATAAAATGTCAGACAAACTTAACTGTCTGTCCTTTCTCAGAATGACTAAAGGCTGTAAACCAAAGTATTAGTAATGAGTATCTCTCCTTCACACTAAGTTAGAATTGCATAACAGATTTTACTTGTCAAAGGCTATTGTAACTCACACTGGAGGAGAAAAAATAATAAGGTTATGGAGGAGTCTGGTGAAATGTTTTCAGGGATAAAAGCTGTTAACAGAGTGCACGAAACAAGTGATTCATTATTATATCTATAAATTCATTTTAAAGTTAATAGACATTAACTGAACGGGGAGCATTAAAATGGTTATCCAGTTAAACAAGCCCTATCTCAGGGATAAGTTGTATTCACCGTATTAGGATTTCACCTCTAACTTAATCAGTCCAAAGCCCAGGCTTTGACTTTGCCTATGAAACCTTAAGCTGTGTAGCCTTTTTCACTGGCCACTTAACTTTTATGATGTTATTAGGTGACTCGCCTGTTTAACAACTAAAATAAATAAATAAATAAAATTGTACAGTGCGTCACATTTTCTGTTGTACAGGTGAGATTACTTCGACTGCTTAATGGTATAAATTAACTAGAACATGTGAGCATACATTTCTTGGAAAACTAGCATTTGGTTAATGCCTGCTAAAATGTTTAAAGAAAAGCCACACACAATATAAGAACAACACATGACAGAGTCACTGATTTATTCACAGAAAGTCAGTTTAGCATTTCTGTTCACAATGATATGCCAGAACTGAACACTACCAGTGTTTAAATTCTCTAAAATACATGACAAGCTACTACAAAATAGATTAAAAACAAGCATTAATTATATTTACCTTTCATTGAGACACAGATATTTATTTGCTTCAAGTCTGAACTACCATAATAGCAATCTCTAATAAACCTTCTACGTCACCACCTCTGGGTCTAGCAGGACTCATTCCTAAACACAAAATAAAAATCTTATTAAACGATTTACAAACAACTGAATGCGTGCATAATGCACTAACATCTTTGGCCTTAAAAGAACATGTACGTGATTTTCATGCATTCTGGGAGCTTCCATTTAGTTTTCCCACCATAAAAACATTGATAGAAAGAACAGACAGCACTGTAAATTATAAAATCTGTGCAATAATCATATCTGCCATGAATGCAAATAGTGTTTCCATTTTTTTTCTGGCAGAATAATTATTGTCTCAAAATATATATTTACAGATTTTGCAGAACCCACAATTACATATGTCATTACACTTGTTTGCATTAAGTAGTTTATTACTAACACTGGAATCTGAATGATTTTTCAAGTTAAACACTCTTTTACTAATAAATAAAGGTTGCCCCCCCCCGACTTTTTCATGAAATCTGGGTATACCAAAATAACTTTTCAGTTATTTCTTAAACTATTTTTATCACTGCCAATAACACTATGTAATTGGAAAAGCAAGGGTGAACCTATCCATTTTTTCCCAATTTTGAAATTCTCTCGGACCTTTTTTTTTATTACTTATACTCCCACTTTAAATAGGACACCATTTATTTACTCCTTCTTTCTTTACTCAAATGTGCTATTATAACCCCTCCCCCCCAGATTCTGCAAGCCTTGCATGGCATGTAGGATTAGTGCAATATGTCTGCCATGCGATCCAGGAATAGCCCTGTACGGACTCAGTCCCTGTATGAAAATTACCCCATTTCCAGGAGTAATCCATGCAAATGAGGTGAATTTGCAATCCAGGATGCTGGAATCCAGCCGTGCAGGACTAGTATAATCTGCAGAAATGTACTCCAATAGTAACCGAGCACATTTCTACAAATTCCAAAATGCAGCCGTGACAGCTCCAAATAAATGGTGCATATCATTCAGGAAGCATGCCGATGGCCAAGTATAAGGCCATTGGCATTGAAAACAGTTAAAAAAATAAAAAAATCAACTTTTATTTTTTTTAGACGATCTCAGCTGTTTAAGCGTAGGGCAGCGGTCTGCAAATGGGATCAGGGGGAAAATAAGAAAATAAACCTAAAATAAGCATTCTAACTAAAATCACTATCCTGCTGTTATAGTCAATGGTAGGCAGAAGACAACATGGCCACTGAGTAGTGGTTGCTAAGGGGGGAGGCTCAGTGTGAGACATGTAACTATGCATTAGCAGGCAATCCTATGAAAATGAGGGGAATGATAGTGAATCCTAGATTTCCCCAGCATGCTAGTCAGCCCCCAACAGTGTAAGAGCAGGAATAGCTTGATGCAAGCCTAGGAGTTAGCTGACATCATAGGGGAGGTGTGAGACACTGTAAGCAGATTTGAGCCCTGTGGCTCAGGTTTGATCCTAGCTTAGCACAACTAGGCAAGGGGGTGTGTCTGAGTCTGCCTAGCACTCTTTACATTGCCTAAGCGGGTTGCGTGCCATGCACCAGGTTTTAAAGTGAAAAAAAAGGTAAACCAGGAAATAGCAGCTCTGTGCACATTTGAGCCCTGTATTTGCGTGGCGCACCCCTGGGCTTAAACAGAAAGGCAATGGGAAGGGAAAACAGTAGTAGGAAGTTAATCAAGGAGAACTAGCATAGCTGGCAGGTGAAATGTATCAGAATCAGCCAATTACACAGGCAGCCCAGAACACTACTATAAACTATGCAAACATCTTCCACTCTTGTTTTCCCATACTCTACACCTCCGATGTATACAAGCGCGGAAGTTTTAACAGAAAAAACAACAAAATGATAGGGGCTGCAATAGCTATCATGCAACAACTTGGCTGAGGGTGGTGAGGATGTGAATGCTGCTGACCAACCAACAGTGAGGAGACGGAGAAGAGTGTACAGACCCAGGGTAACCTACCAGGGGCTACATGAGCTGGAGATAGTGGAGCGCTATAGGGTGGACAGGGACCTCCTACAGCAAACTGTTGAGCTGTGCCGGCCATGCCTGACACACAGAACTAACAGAGGAGAACACATCCCAGTGGATACCAAGGTATGTGTAGGCCTAAGAATACTAGCTACAGGTACTTTCCAAAGGCCAACTGGGAATATAATGGGGATTTCACAGGCATCAGCATCCAGGGTACTTCACCAATTCCTCGATGCCATGTCAGCACATGCCGGTGAACACGTATATTTCCCCAACACCCATGAGGCATTGGCCAGCAATATGCAACTGTTCCACCAAATAGCAGAATACCCTGAGGTAATGGGTGCTATAGACTGCATGCACATATGCATCAAAGCACCATCCGGTGAGCAGGGTAGGGTCTACACCAACCGCAAGGGCTTCCCCTCCATCAACTGCCAGGTCATGGGCGATGCCCAGGGCATAATAATGAATGTGTGTACTGGCTGCCCTGGAAGCTAACATGATTCCTACATCTGGCATCTGATGCAGCTGTACCAGAGGTTTGCCAATGGGGACATCCCTGACGGTCACCTAGTGGGGGATGCTTGATACGCACTGGAGGCGTGGTTAGTGACACCCATCATAAATGCACACTCACCCAAACAAAAACTCCATAATGAGACACATGCACAGGCCAGAATTATAATAGAGCATTTGTTTGGGATGCTCAAGTCATGGTTCCAGTGCCTGGACACATCTGGTGGAGCCTTGCAGTACTCTCCAGCTACATGTACCCAAATTGTCATCATATGTGCCATGCTACACAATATGATCCTGTGGAAACAGCTGCAGCAAGAACAGCATGGGGCAGGGTCACACAGTCTCCCACCATTGCCAAGGCCTGCACAGGCACAGAGTGACTTGGAGAAGGAACAACCTGAGCCTGCCCAGTAGGCAGAAGGAGGCGTGACGAGTATGCCCTGGCCTTGGCAAAGAGGCAATGCATAGCACATACATACACTGACAAAGGAGGGACCCAGGGAATAACACCTCTCTCTGACTCTCACATACAGTAAAAGGGATGCCAAACATGACACTACCTGTGCTCAACCATGTGTAGGGAGTATACTATGTGCATCCAACATAGGCAGCCCTGCAGCACCACCCTCAATACTGGGAAACCCACAAGATAAGTGCCTCACACATGCCAGTCAGGGGGGTGGTTCACATACCCAACAACAGTCACAGCCAGCAGGACAGGTGTAGACAAACACAAACAAAGGCTGTGCTATGGCCTCTGAATGATGTCTATGGGTAACCTCCCCCCCAGACCTACACAGACAGACTACAGCAGGTCAGACAGTGGGATGTTAGTTCTGAAGGGTAGAAAGTCAGAAACTAATATGTAGGTCAATCAAAGCTAAGGCCTGTAGTACACTGATTTGCCTCTAGTCAGCATGATAGGTTAGAATACAGAATGAAATGGAGTACCTGACATACCAGTACAGTCATAGCAAATGTGTACAAGTGTCAGGTGTGCCCCTCATCCTAAATAGAAATGTAATAACAGTCAGGTGTGCCCCCCCAATCCTGTGTAGAAATGTAGTAGCAGTCTGGTGTGCCCCCCCCAATCCTGTGTAGAAATGTAGAAACAGTCAGGTGTGCCCCCCCAATCCTGTGAAGAAATGTAGAAATAGCCAGGTATGCCCCCCCAATCCTGTGTAGAAACGTAGAAACAGTCAGGTGTGCCCCCCAATCCGGTGTAGAAATATAGAAACAGTCAGGTGTGCCCCCCCCCATCATGTGCAGAAGTGTAGAAATAGTCAGGTGTGCCCCTCCAAATCCTCTGTAGGAATGTAGAAACAGTCAGATGTGCTCCCCCCATCCCTACATATTTATGTAGTAATGGTCTGGTGTGCTCCCCCCAATCCAATGTGCACACGTTGTAACAGTCAGGTGGACCCCCCCACAACCCTATGTAGAAATGTAGGAAAATGTATGTGTAGGTATAATACCAGTGGAGCACAGACACACAGAGGTGGCCAATGTAGCAGGATAGGTTGTAGCATCTGCACAATATGCAGGTATGTGTGTGTTAGGTTGGTGTGTGTTTCATATTGTGTGAGAGAGGTCAGTATGTATGCATGTTGAGGTAAGACCTGGTGGCCATTGCCCACTACTGCTGATGACAGGGACAAGTCTTCACAACTGCCATGCCAAACACAATACCCACCAGTATAACACAAGCTAGCAGCAAGCCATTGAAAATGTATGGTGGTAATATGTGTCACCATCTGAAAGATTGACATGGCATGGCTGTTGGGCTAGATATACAAGGAGTACACAGGGGAAAGTACCCCAGACATACAGTATATATTGTGTCACTGTAAAATGGACACCCCCTTGGAATAGCACATACAGGTATACATCACATTATCTGGTCCTATAGTAGGGGATACCAGTGATGTCTGCCCAAACACTCACAGATCACAAAGGAGGTAGGACTGCTGTATTGGGAAACAGCTGATGTACCTGCACATGCAAGCATAACTGGAATGCCCAATGCATATCTGCGTGTCAGATGCAAGTAGTGTCCATAGCACACATGCACCCAGGTCACGCAAACACCACCGACAGGTACCTCTCTGGTTGTACCATGCTGTGGGGAATGGGTACAATATGACCCTACCTGTATATGGCAATAGAGAAAAAATGCAGCATGCAGTGTAGGTGTCCCATGCAGGTGTGTCGCCAGCTGTAGGTAGCAGCCCGCCAGCATCCATACCATCTGATCAAGACTGATAGAAGGTATTGGCATGAACATCTAGCACACCTACCGTGTCACTCCAGGGGAATATACTATATGGTGGTCTGAGACTGTAGGACTGACAGAATGCAACGGCCTGCCACATCTGGCCTGCATCAACAGTTAATGGCCCACAGGCCTCTGCCAAGGGCCTGGGTCTCACATGTACTGCCAATGCATGTTATGTCAAGGACACCCAATTAACAACACAACACACTCCACATAGGCCATATGCAAGGCCATGTGGACAAACCACAGTAACATGTCCTCTATGTCCCACTGCATGAACTGTGGACCAACACCAAAACACAGCCGTGATGGGGTGATAACCACAGGGAAAGTATCAGAGAATGTATGCATAATGTAAGAGGAAAGAATAACGGGAGGGGGGGGTAGAAGCGTGGGCAGCATGGAGTGTGCAAGGTCCAAAACACAGCTGTGTGCACAAACTATCCCTGGTTGTAAACACATAAATGGGTGGCTACATACCTGCCCGTACACCACAATAGGGGTAATGTCCTGACTCATGGCCCCTGCCTCTGGGTAACCTGTGTGAATCTGTACAGCTGTGAGGTATTTCCATAGCCATATAAGGTCATACTGTCATGTTGATGGATGTACAAGTATGGGATCCCCTGCCAGCACTCTACCAAGGTGCTGAACTGGATACACAGACCCAGCAGCAAGTGTCTGCAGCTCCCCCTCCAGGATGGAATAACCTACCATGAATATGTAGGCATCTGCCCACAATACCGCACATAGCTACAGTCACCCTTGTCCCCCAAGACATCACTGTGAGCAGGAATGTCCACCTGACAGTACATGAGGACAGAAAACATCACACTGTATAACAGTACACATGTCTGAATATCTCTGCTAACAGCAATACCATGTAGCTGAAGCAGCACATACACAATCACCTACAGTACACACTATCCCCTGCACACTATGTCCCCATATTGCCAAATGATTGACAGATACCCTGCAGAAACAGTTTGCTACCTGTAGGTGTAGAACACAAAGGTCTGCACTGGAGTACAAACTACCTGGAATCAATCCACACATGCAGTACAGAAGGGCATACTGGGCATGCTCACACACTCACATGAAGCCCATGTCTGCAAAGCACAGTGGACCAGACATATCTGGCATTTGCAGATGTTAGTGCAGACACTCCTCAGTATGCACCAGTCATGCTTTGCACACACAGTAGATAGGAATACAGACATATATCCAAGGACAACACACTATAATAAGCCAAAAGTAGACGTACATAGATGTGTGGAAGAGAGTGACTGTGACAAGGAGCCATCCAGGCATGTCCCACCCAGCACACAGCCAAATGGTTACAATCACATGAGGTTCAGATGTCACTCACTGTAGATACTAGCCACCGGTATCTGTCAGCATTACAGACTATGTGGTGCAAGTGCTAGCTGTGCAATATGACTGTACAAGGAAGTAGTCACCTAGCAGCTGTATACACGTACCTGTGGAATATGACCCTGCGTGTGCCTGCATGTGGTGTGTCACCCTCTAGATGAATGGGTTATGGCCGATGCACACACACTGCCGTCTCCATAGCCCTACTAAGACAAGCCTGCTGAGGTCATCTACTGTGAAATGCACCTTTGGGGAAGTTGTAGCCCAGTAATCTCAGTGGCGCATCCTATAACTGCGGACTGCTGTAGTGTGATAAAATAGTTAGGTAGGAGTTCTAATCCCAGACTTGACAACTGTGTATGTGTGTGTGTGTGTGTGTGTGTGTGTGTGTGTGTGTGTGTGTGTGTGTGTGTGTGTGTGTGTGTGTGTGTGCATATGTGTGCGTGTGTGCATGTGTGCATGTGTGCGTGTGTGTGTGTGTGTGAGTGTGTGTGTTTGTGTGTGTGTGTGTCCTGCCTGTGTAGAGAGCAATGCTTTTTAGGCTAGTCACACTCCCTACAATTCAAATGCCCTACTTTGGCAAGGCTGCTGATGTCATCCACCTTGAAATACACCTTTGGGAAAGCTGTAGCCCAGTATTCGCTTTGGTGCAAACTATAACTGTGTACTGCTATAGTGTGATAAAATAGGTAGGAGTTCTAATCCCAGACTTGGCAACTGTGTGTGTGTGTGTGTGTGTGTGTGTGTGTGTGTGTGTGTGTGTGTGTGTGTGTGTGTGTGTGTGTGTGTGTGTGTGTGTGTGTGTGTGTGTGTGTGTGCGTGTGTGTGTGTGTGTGTGTGTGTGTGTGTGTGTGTGTATGTTTGTGTGTGTGTGTGTGTGTGTGTGTGTGTGTGTGTGTGTGTGTGTGTGTGTGTGTGTGTGTGAGTCGATGTCTGTGTAGAGAGCAATGCTTTTTAGGCTAGTCACACTCCCTACAATTCAGATGCCCTACTTTGGCAAGGCTGCTGATGTCATCCACCTTGAAATACACCTCTGGGAAAGCTGTACCCCAGTAATCACCATGAAGCATTCTATAACTGCGTACTGCCGTAGTGTGATAAAATAATTAGGTAGGAGTTCTAATCCCAGTCTTAGCAACTGTGTGTGTGTGTGTGTGTGTGTGTGTGTGTGTGTGTGTGTGTGTGTGTGTGTGTGTGTGTGTGTGTGTGTCTGTCTGTCTCTGTCTGTGTAGAGAGCAATGCTCTTATGCTAGTCACACTCCCTAAAATTCAAATGCCCTACTTTGGCAAGGCTGCTGATGTCATCCACCTGGAAATACATCTCTGGGAAAGTTGTAGCCCAGTAATCTCTGTGGCGCATCCTATAACTGCGTACTGCTGTAGTGTGATAAAATACTTAGACAGGAGTTCTAATCCTAGAAATGGCAACTGTGTGTGTGTGTGTGTGTGTGTGTGTCTGTCTGTCTATGTCTGTGTAGAGAGCAATGCATTTTAGGCTAGTCACACTTACTACACTTCAAATGCCCTACTTTGGCAATCCTGCTGATATCATTCACTGTGAAATACACCTTTGGGGAAGGAGTGCTCCAGTTATCCCCGTGGTGAGTCCTATAACTGCTTCATGTTGTAGTGTGATATAGAACTCTGGTAGGGGTTCTATCCCTACACATGGCAGTAGTGGATGTTTTATGTGTGTTTCGATGTCTGTGTAGGGAGAATATATTTTAGGCTAGTCACACTCACTACACTTCAAATGCCTTACTTTGGCAATCCTGCTGATGTCATTCACTGTGAAATACACCTTTGGGGAAGGAGTACTCCAGTTATCCCCGTGGTGAGTCCTATAACTGCTTCATGCTGTAGTGTGATATAGAACTCTGGTAGGGGTTCTATCCCCACACATGGTAGTAGTGGATGTTTTGTGTGTGTTTCGATGTCTGTGTAGGGAGAATGCATTTTAGGCTAGTCACACTCACTACACTTCAAATGCCTTACTTTAGCAATCCTGCTGATGTCATTCACTGTGAAATACACCTTTGGGGAAGGAGTACTCCAGAAAATAATCTCCATGGTGTGTCCTATAACTATGTAGTGTTATAGTGTAATAAACTAGTTAGGTAGGAGTTCTAATCCTAGACATGACAGGTGTGTGTGTGTGTGTGTGTGTGTGTGTGTGTGTGTGTGTGTGTGTGTGTGTGTGTGTGTGTGTGTGTGTGTGTTTGTAATTCATATCCTGTGTGGAGGTGGTTGTGAGTGTGTAACAACTGGGAGTGGGTTTTGCATATTTCTTATATGGTGGCCCTAGTATATATCAGAATGTCCACCATACAGGGATAACAGATGTGAAATAGCTGAGAGGCTGGTGTGCATATCCATATGCCTACATGTGACATCAAGGCCAGTCGAACAAAGTGAGCGACCCTAGTATTACCCAGAAAACACTCTCAAGCTATGTCTCATACACACACACAGACTAGCCTAGGCAACAACCGTTATGTTGGTAGTATCCTGCATATTGCCCACTGATAGTAACCATGGTGTGATTGCAGTGGGCTACAGTGGGCATGGCACCCCGACCATCAATCCAATAGGCACGTACATGCCAGCAGTGCACTTTCCCCATGTACCCCACTAGACACCAGCAACACCTGTTGTGCCTTCAAATGTGACCCACAAAGGTCATACCATGCCTGAAAATATGCCCTGTATGGACAGATGCCACTGACACCAGGGAATACCGGTATCATGCTATCAAAGTAGGTGCTGGATCAAACTGTCATCCATTAACAGTTCCCGCCACATGAGGCCAGGACTGCCACACCTGCTGATAACAATCTGTGTACACAACATGGGCCAGACACCCCAGGTACAGTTCCACATGTCACTGTACATGCATGTGGGAGGTGTGCACATCCCAGACACTGTCCATGTCATGGACTAAGGAACGCATACATGGCAAGCAATGCACAGCATTGGCCACACACAATAGTTACCCAGGGACTGGAAGGTGAATATAATATCCACCTGTGAGGTCAAATCCAGACACTACACCCCTGAGCCACAATGCAGACCAATGTCATGTGGCCTGATGCCAAGGTATACCCATCACCTAGCCTTGTATAGCCATCTGTCACAGTCGACCACTAAAAACACATGAAGCAATGCACCCATGCATGTCAGTACTGGCACCCTGTGTCTGTGTGTGTGTGTTGTATATAGCATATGACCACATTCACACTCACTACAAACCCCATTAGCATACTGAAGCATGCTGTCTGATGTCACACACCTCCACATACCCTTTGCCCATATAAACTCCGTATGACCCCTGTGGTGCATGTAATACCTACACAGTAATGTGTTGTGGCAATCTCACTAAGTGTGGCTGTGTTGACACTGGCACCTGTTCATGTGGACAGGCACATGTAGTACACCTACCGTATAGCTACCATATCCCTGTTGCAGATGTCACTCACCATCACATATATGTTTTGAGGGCTCCTCAACATGTAACCTATGTGGTGCATTCAGTAACTGCATAGACATGTGATAGCACTATATAGTCATCAGGGGTTTGATACCCTGTACTGGTAGGTGTGTGACACAAACATGCTTATGTTTTATTCTCCCACCCCTCCCTGACTTTTCTCTGCCTCTGTCTGCCTCTCTCACTCCCTCTCTGGTGGATGTGGAGACTTACACCTGCTTTGCTTAGCCAGCAGCATGTGTATTTTAAGTATTGCTCATGATCAGCTGATGGCCTCTGCACGAATTGCAGCCCTCCTCTAGCTGATTGCATGTAGAACAGCTGTGATAACATACCCATAGCCAATTGCATGGAAACACACTCCAGTATCTAGGAACATCATGTTGGTGTTGGGCCTTTACATTCACTGTGAGCAGGAACTCAATCCATTGTTTAGCAAACAGCATCTCATGTATGTATATATGTTTATATATATATATATATATATATATATATATATATATATATATATATTTATGTGTGTGTGTGTGTGTGTGTGTATATATTTCTATATTATATCTATCTCTATGTATATATATATATATATATATATATATATATATGTTTTATCTATATAGATATTAATATATATGCACACACACACACACACACACACACACACACACACACACACACACACACTTACATCTACATGTTGGAATACATTCCCTGTACTGTTGAATGACTGGGCTGGATGATATGCTTGTGAAAACATCAGGGTTATGTATATCTGACATGGCTTAGTGGTAAATCACTTTGGCTATGGTGTGCAGGGTCCTGGATTTCGAGCCTTGCAGAGGCTGTTTATTTTGTTGCTGGGCTGAACAAGGGCCATTGGATACGGAGTGATTAAGGCACTTTTGAGCAGTTGTAAACAGGTTTGTGCAGGTTTGCTCGGGTTTGCACTGCTAACTTCTGGTTACAGTTTCTTATACTCAGTTAGCTTCTAGATTGCTTAACCAGTGTAGGCATTGCTTACCCCAACTCAAACAGGCTTAAACCCACTTACTGCTGCTTAAAAGTGCTTACTCCTGCTTACCCCCATGCTAATTTCTTTAAAAGAAAAGATAAAAGGGTTGATAGGAAAGTGGTGAAAAAGGGGCACAAAGATGGAAAGACAGTAGGGAAAATAGCTAGGGATGTGCAGGAAGGGTGTGGTGAAGGTCCATAGCTGCCCATTTGTTCTACAGCAACAGCTGTGCATATACACTAAATTTGGAGGTAGATTTGGACACTCAAACCCCTGGGAGATGGGTGAGGACAACTATAATAAGTTGTGATGCCAATTAGACCTGATTACATGTGTCCAGTGGACACGTGTGCAAAATGGACAGCTATGTACGAGGCGAGATTTTCTTATGAGAACAGATTGCCCTCGTTTTTATTTTTTTTCAGGTGAGAGTGGGATGTTGGGAAGGGATAGTAGCTATATTTGGGGAAATAGGTTGGGTAGGTTAACAGGCAAGACAAACAAGACACATAAAGAGGCGGTATGTGACATGTGGGGAGTAAACACCTTGATGAGGAGGGGTGTTGGGAAATCGGAAGCCCATGATCCCACTAGTGGAAACAGTGTGACTGAGGTCCCCACCCATGGGCATTCACCACTGCACCTTCACAGCCCCAAAGTTGGCTGTGCTGGGGGCTGAGTCGCAGAGCCAGGCTGACCCTCAAGTCATGACACTCGGCCCTTGAGATGGCATAGCAGATCACCAAACTGATGGTTGAGCTTGCTACTCACCACGGCCCGGATCTGGTGATGGGTGACAGGTTCCTGCCCACTCCCAGTCCCAGGGGGGGTGAGCCCCATCCCCTGAGGCGGTTCCCCCTGAAGATGGTGAAGGTGGTGCAGGACCAATGGACAGAGAGGTCCTGGGTTGGGTCCCAGACATGCTGGTGCCCGGTGCCATGGCAGCTGAGATGGGACAGGTGGATCTGCTGGGACCGGCCTTCCCAAACATGCTATAGTGTTAAGAGTTTATCATCATATGTGGGTTAGTAATAGTCAGCACATTCCAGGGTTAGGTATAACAGCATGCATAGATATTCCCATTAACCCAGACTCCAGATATGGAACAGTTGCATAGCAAGCAGAACACATGCATATATGGGACCACAGTGGTAATAAGAACAGCATGCAGGTACATTGATGGCACCATGCCACCAATGTTGGAATAAGTCAATATAGCACATGCATGGGAATAATTAAAATATTTATCAAACAATAAGACTTTATCAGAACATTGGAGTCATTACATACCGGTTGGGGTGGGTATGTTGTGTATTGTTGGAGATATGGTGAGGGGGAGAGAAAGATGTCAAATAACAACTAGTATATTCCTGTAGTCCACATTACTTTCCTAGTCAGTGCTGTTATCTCTGCCTTACAGGTCTTACTACACAACCCTATAACCTTAGTTTAGACAGTGATATGGCTGTCATCATTGTTATACATGAACTGTTTTTACCTGAAATATACACCTCTTACCTGGTATACCTGTGGAGGGAATGTTTGTTAACACTAACTGTTTCTACACATACTCCCATATTCCAGGTTGATGCTGTGCTCATAGCTATCCAGCTCTTTCTGCACAGACTCTGGCCATGTGTTGACCACATGCAGGTGTACCAGGACATATCTAGAATATTGCCCTCTTCAACTTTAGTGACTTGACACACACATATACATGCTTTCCTACACAGTTATATTATGTAGCACAGTGTGAGTGACAGTGATCAGTGATACTTTATTATTCAGAGAAACTGCAACACTCACAATTCCCTACAATACCAGAGTAAACAGTACCAGTACAGGGTATAATGGTTTTTATTTCTCAGCGCAGTGTTTGTATCTGACGTACCTGTAGGAGCAATGTTTGTTAGCACTACCTGCATGTTGCTACACAAAGTTCCAGATTACACATTAGTATTATGCACATACATCTCACTCTGTTACTGTACACACTCTGGTCACAGCTTGACAACATGGGAGTGTGGATAGGACATACTTGGCTTATTACTCGGGTGCATATCACATAGCTGAATTCCCAAAACATCGAACACCATAAGCTCAAACTTGGAATGTCGAAATGTGATATAATTGAAAGCTCAGAACAGTGAATGTTTTCCCAGGGAAAAAAATTTGCTGTTCCAAGAAACACACACACAACACAAGCACACCAAAGAAAGTAATCCACACATATACACCTAAAATCCTACTTCTAACCTTACACTAAACCATACATACACTACTATCTATCCACTTACCTTAAACCAAACCCTAACTCTAAGGTCTGTAACTATTGCACACTCACCTTACCCGCTCCCTAACTCTAAGGTCCCTAACTATCGCACACTCACCTTACCCGCTCCCTAACCCTAAGGTCCCTAACTATTGCACACTCACCTTATCCGCTCCCTAACCCTAAGGCCCCTAACTATCACACACTCACCTTACCTGCTCCCTAACCCTAAGGTCCCTAAATATCCCATTCCCACACTCACCCTAACCTGGTCCGTTTGCACACTTACCTTAACCCAGTCCGTAATCTTCACACCACAGTGGAGAAAATACTGAAGTGGCAGAAACAGCCCACCGAATTCTTTCCCTAGGAAAGAATTCGATGTTCTGCAGCTTCGCTGTTTTCAGCGTTCGCTGTTTTGGGTTCGATATTATAATATTCGATGTTTTACTACTTCAGTGTTATAATATAAACCCTATTACTCTCCTAACAGTTTCGGGAGTTGCTACAGTGATAGGTTTGTTCTCATATATGTTTGACAATCACTTGTATTCCCTGTTTGTTGGCTAAACATTTGAGATCATCCCACAGACTTACCAGGGAGACAGGGGGACAGGCAGCAGATATGGGCCCATATACTGGACATTCTGGTCTTTTCTGTACAGTTGTGGGGTATGATTCTGTATGCAGCCTACTTTCACTCCCAGGATTCAGACCATGGCTGTGTCTGCTACAACTTACACACTGTCCATCAGAGTTGTGTGGGCTATATAGATATTGCTGTATATCTCCTATCTGCTTTTTGTGTTATAATTCTCCTGTGCTTTTGCATTCTGACCTTGTATTACAACACTCTTATACAGATTTCCTAGACAGTTGTATGTTGTAGGACAGTGTGGGCAACAGTGATGAGTAATACCTCATTATTCAGAGCAACTGCATCAGTCACAATGCCATACAATACCAATGTAAATAGTACCAGTACAGGGTATTATTCTTGTATTTCTGGGCATAGTGTTGGTATCTGACAGACCTGTGGGAGAAATGTTTGTTAGCACTAGCTGAATAATGCCACACACAGTACCAGATTCCACATTACTATTATGCACATACATCTCACTCTGCTACTGTACACACTCTGACCACAGCTTGACAAGATGGGAGTGTAAATGGGACATACGTGGCTTCTTAGTCTCATAAGGTTTTGGGAAGTTGCTAGTGTGCCAGCTTTGTTCTCATAGATGTGTGTCAATCTGTTGTATTTCCTGTTTGCTGCCTATACGTCTGAGATCATCCCACTGATTTCCCAGGGGAACAGGTTGACAGGCAACAGATACAGGCCACTTTACTGGACATTCTGGACATATCTGTACAGTTGTGGGGTATGATTCTGTATGCAGACTACTACCACTGGCAGGATTCGAACCATGGCTGTGTGTGCTAAAAAAACAACAGTTCACATCTCAGTTGCATGTGCTATTCGGGTTTTGTCATCTGCCTTTTCCCTGTTTTCTATCTATGTGTCTCTCAGTTGTACTAAATGGCCTCTGGGGATTACACCAGTCATATACAGGCATTTCTACACATTCTATTTATGGTGCACTATGTGGGTAACAAGTGCTTAATACAACAGTACTATTACATGAATGCAAATCTACATTACCATATGATACCAGAGTATACACATGCAGTCCAGCAGTTAGACCTTTACTGTCAGGCTATTACACTTTTATTTACATACATACTATATGAGACTCTTCCTGACGTATTCTCTTGTGTATGCAGTACTTGCCTTAAACAATATAGGTTTTATACAGGCAATTAATTTACTAATACTTTTAGATTTATTTCCTATGACAGTACATGCAAGAGTATTACTGACCTGCCTCATGTCGCAACCTCTCCAGGTGACTGCCATGGGCCTCCTGGTTCATGGCCTGCTCAATTGCAGCTGTGGAGAACATAAGAGGAATATTTAGCCATACCTATCCATGATATACATGAGCTGGCAATTATTACACACATAGTGGGGTGATACTTACACACAGCTGGGACATTCCCCGCCATTCTAGCCTCTTGGATCCACTGCTCCAAGAGGTTCCCCTTATGCTGCTTCAGGTCTGCATAGTGATGCCTGACCTACTCACCAGTTTGGGGTATGCCAGTGGCAATAGTGAGGTCATGGGTGAGACAGTCCCAGGCATCCACCTTATGTTGGGAGCCCTGGTACTGGCCCTGCAGCACTCTCTGCTCATAGTCTTTGACAAGGAGTCCTGCCATGACTCTGGACTCCTGGATGCACCAGGGCTGCACCCAAAAGCGCACACCCTCTCCCCTTCCTGACATGGTGCCTGCAAGGAAACTACAACCAGTTATGAGACATATTCCTGCCTCTTGGGTTTAAGTAGGGCTGATTTCCCACACTTTTTCATGATTGGCCAGTTTTGAACAGGCTAAGCTATGGGCAAACCTGCTTACCTAAGGTTGGCATTGCTTAAAGGGATATAACACTGAACACAATGAGTTAGCTGGCCTACACATTGCTTACACCTCCTAAGCTGGCCTGTGCAATTCTTAGCATTGCTTACATTTGACTTTGCATTATATGTTCTTTTTGGTATTCATTACATCTTATATGTATGCCTGGTATCCATGATTCATGTGTACATACACTGTATGGGGTTCTTGTGTTTTACTGGGGACTTCAACACTCTCTTACAATTATAACTGACTTCTGGGCTTACTGCTGTACTCCAGTTCACATATTTATGTTATGTAGTGGATTATGGACCATATGTCTGTATACTGATTCCTTTCACAGGTTCAGTTTGATTTTACTATAGTGAAGACTTGTTTGCTTATGCCTCATTTTCTGTACTGCTGTGATGGCTTGGTGGTTAACTACTGTGACTATAGTGTATAGGGTCCTGGGTTCAAGACCTGTAAGGCTGTTTATTTTGTTGCTGGGCAGAACAAGGGCCGTTGGATAAAGAGTGATTAAGGCACCTTTGAGCAGTTGTAAGCAGGTTTGCATGGGTTTGCGCAAGGGTAAGCACTGCTAACCTCCAGTTAATGATGCTTACAGAGAGGTAGCTTCTAAATTGCTTAACATGTGTGTCCATTGCTTACCCCATGCAAATGAGCTTAAACTCACTTACTACTGCTTAAATATACTTACTACTGCTTATTGGTGCTTAAACTTGCTTACTGGTGCTTTATTCATTATGACACTGACACCTCACATGTGCATTTAATGCAGTACTCCATTTCACAAATATATGTTATTTAGTGGGTTATGCAACAAAAATATTGGTCATAACTTGCTTTGCCATGGAAAATGGAATGTGCTGCAGTGGGACTTGAACTGAGAATGCCTGCTCATAAGGCAAATGCTCTGCCCACTACACTATTGCTATGCTGCTTCATTTCAATATATCTTCCTTGTTATCTTCTTCAGGCATTTAAGTTGCATTAATTGAAGCTAAGCGATGGGCACACCCTTGCACCTATGGTTAGCTTTAATCAGATTTTTAATAAAAAAAATGTTTGGTTTATTTTATTTGTATTTACTTGCAGTTGTACATGAGGGAAATGTTGGTGGGGATATGCAGACACCTATGAGCAGTCTCTCTCATTTCTTATGCCTTTCTGCTGTTCTTCATTGCAGGGGCGTGCATAGTCTGAGAGCTCTGCTCTCAAACATGCCCCCCTGCACTCTTACATGCTCCGTATAAGTTTAGGAGCTCAGGTAGCATGCCTCATTAATATGCATGGCACGCTGCCGTCCTGCTCCTAAACGGCCTTCCATGCAGGACTAAGCTAGTCCTGCACAGAAGATTAGTAAATCCAGTGGAACCTCTTTCATCATTCAAATCAATCAAATGACTAAGTACTTTATCAAATACAGTCATCTGAGTTTGGAAATTCTAACAGCTGTTGAGAATTAATAAAACGGGATAAACTGTCCATTTACCTCACCAAATAAACCTTATCTGCCTGCTTGACAGGTGTAAATAATTGAAATGTTATCTTACTACAGTGGAATGTGCTGCTATAAAAAGAATGTCACACAAGAGGTGAGAAAGAGGTGAGCTGAGGAAGAGCAAGACCATATGCACTCATCATGGATGCACCTACTCTCATTCCTGTATCTTCAGTCACTGCACTCTCATTTCAGTCATTCTGGGAACAGAGTAGCCCTATCCAAACTATTTTTTGTCCCACTGGCAACCCTTGAGCACAAGTTAGTCAACTGACAGTTAACAGCCTGTTGATAATCATGTTAAGGAACTGCTGAGATTTTAGCTTAGGCTTCCAGATTTGCAACTGTGCAGTGAAGATATAGATTATCATATTTTTAGTGCTCTACACCAGTCCACAGGAGAAATGTAACAAGTAGTCCCTGCACAGCAAAAGACAAAAAGATGCTTGGCCATTTATATTTATGAAAACTGAGTCATCAGAAAGAATGCTGTTATAGCAGTGTCCAACCAAGCACAATCTGCCTGTCCCACAATTTACTTTCCACTGCATGCCATTGCCAGTGAGTCACAAATGGGACTTGAACTGGACCTGGTAAGGATATTCATCTGTATTGCAGTTTCAGTTAACTGCTCCCTATTAATAAATAATCATAACTCACAATCTGCAATCATTTAAAAACCTTGTAATAAATCTCATTTTTAAAGACGACTAATTATGACTGACTGTACCGTACATTATAACCCACTGTCAGTGCAACACTTCTTCATTTTAATAAGCACAGCAGCATGCCAGCTAACAAAGTTTTACATTTGTGTGTATGCTTCTTCCCACTATTCACTTGTTAATTACAAAGGTTTGGATAAATGTAAATTAGAAGTCTGCACTCAAGTGATGCAAATTAAAGATTAAAAGAAGATCAGTTAGCAAAGGCCAGAGAATATGCCAACAATGAAATTAAAAAAAAAAAAAAATACAATGCTTGAAAAATTACTATCAAAGCCATAGTTTCATTTCAGCAAAAATTCCAGATTTTTGTCTCAACATATTTTATGATGAACAAATTTTAGAGTGATATTTTTTCTGCCAGAAACTTTACTGAACTGAATAGTAGAGTTAGAAATTATTGCTTGTACTGTAAAGTGATACAACTGCAGAATGCAGTTTGTCTCAATTGTCTACCATTTCAGTATATCATTCAAATGTTCATCCAGAAAATGCTGCAATAAGTAATAAGTTCCTGTAAATATAGTAACATGATTCAGATTTAATAAAACTGAAAATGTCATAAAATTTCTCAACATTACCATTAATTCTGGATTAGTTTTTTCCTTCATTTAAGATCGGCTGTTTAGATAATATTTAGCAAACAATTGTGCATGTTACAAACAAATAGTATGAGACAGATATTAATCAAAAAAATAGGTTTCTATGTACAACATGCCCTTTATGTTGTATATTAGTCACTGCACTCATTTATTGATATTACGGAAGTCAGCAAATTAAGCAGAATGTTAATTAGAAGTCTATCAATTTATGTGCATGTATGTATGTTCCTGTGTATGTTTATGTACACACACACACACACACACACACACACACACACACACACACACACACACACACACACACACAGGCTTGGATATATGTATATAAAGGTTTTGTTACTTTAAAGCTACATGTTGCAAAGTAATTACATCTCTGCCTTGATAACCCTAGGCACAAACACAACCATAAATTTCTACAGGGGGAGTAAGTCCAACATAGCTAAATGCCACACACACACACACACACACACACACACACACACACACACACACACACACACACACACACACACACACACACACACACACACACACACTTAACAACTGAGCATACACACACACACACACACACACACACACACACACACACACACACACACACGTATGTATGTATATATAGGTTTTGTTAAGTTAAAGCTGCATGTTGCAAAGTAATTACATCTCTGCCTTGCTAACCCTACTTACAAGCACAACCATAAATTTCTGCAGGGAAAGTAAACCCAACACAGCTAAATTCCACATACACATGCACACACATAAGAACCAAGCACTAACATAGGTTCTGCTGGGAGAAGGCAGGTCTATTAGCAGTCAGATCATTGGTATGATAAACAAAGAAAGCCCTAGCTGTCTACCTGTATAGGTATTGATATAGATATAGATACACATAGGGACAGAGACAGAAAGATACAGAGAGAGGCAGAGAGAGCTAGTTACAGAAAGAGAGATAGTCACAAAGACAGAGAGAGAGTAGCAGAGACAGAGAGAGATAGATAGACACAGAGACAGAGATATGAGTATAGATACAGATATAGATATGGGTCTATTTCTTATTTTCCTGCTGTTTCAGAGATTGAGATTAAAACCACTGTTGAAAAATGAGCAGTGTTTGAAGTTCATTTTTCACAACTTCTAAATGAATTGATATTAGTTTTCAGAAATGGAAAATTAAGTGTGTGAAATCCTAATTTCAACAAACTAGTAACAATACTTCTATCTCAATCTTTCCCGTGATCTCTATTACTAAATATTATGTGTTAACATTTGAAACTTGAATAACGTTTTAAAGATAACCAAAGTGCTACTGTGATCTGTAAATTTTTTTTTATTTACTTTATTGTACGACTGTTACTGAAGCTTTTCTCCCTGGGCCTCTGCTGAAAAAGGGTTACATTACTAGCTCAGTCAGACTTTTCCCGGTCAGCAAATGTAAAATAAAATAAATAAATAATTTCACTAATCCAGACCCCCACTCAACAGATAATCTTGCTGCCCATTATTTCACACCAATCTCCTGATTTCTGTAGTTCAGAATTGCTAGGTGGCAGACTTGTTCTTCCATTAATTTCCACCCATAAAAGTTAAATGAAGTCTCTTACTCCCCGATTCTTTTTCTAGAAAGGACGGGGTGCCACATCAGGATGAACAATAGACCAAGTTTTCTTAGGTTAGCCTGCAATAATGGTCATTGTTGAAGAAGTGCTTGCCTCTCTTACAGATTTACAGATGGCTAATATAAGACAACTACAAGGAATTCAAATTTGTCAGCTTGTATATCACACTGGCCATCAGGCATAGAAATCATTACTGGACACATTGGAAACTAAACTTGAACATGCAAAATCATTAATAACTGGGGAATATAAAACTTGCAGCAACTGCACAGACTTTCATTCAGAAATTTTACAAGGACATGCTAATTAGAGACTTTGAATTATTATTTTGAAAAAAATATCATCCATTCAAACTTAAGAATCTGATGAATGCACAATCAAGCTGGAGTCAGCCCAAGTCTATCTTCTCTCATCTCTCACTACTCCCCTACCAGACTTCTTCGAAGCTCAACTCAAGACCTACTAAAAATCCATAAACCCAAATCCAGTGCAGGGTGCAACTTATATAGTTACCATCCCTTTATTGCTTGGAACAAACTCCCACTAGAAATAAGGTCCCTGACTCACCCCAAACAATTTAAAATAGCAACCAAAGACCACTTTAAAAAACACTGGTCCTGCCATTGTTCTCACCCTCCCTGATTTATTATGTGCCTTTTATAGTACAGTCAAACTAACTTACTAAAACTTGTCATAAACTACTTTATCCTAAGCAACCACAAAAGCTTCTATATTCTGTTCCTTGAAATTCTTATGTAACCTTTTAAGTCTCTGCTACACTGCATACACAACCGTATATTCACTCAACTCTCTTTTTTAAACCAAAACTTACAACTTATACTACTTTTTTAACATTCTTTTCGTTTATAGCACTGTTTTATTTGTCAACAATATACATGTATGTAGCTTACATATTTTAACTACCAAAATTCTCTATTTCTATTTTTATCGAAATGGATCTGTATTGCTATTTTTATTGGATTGCATATCTTTGGAGCTTTTCTCCCCAGCCTTCACTGAAAAAGGGCAATAGATCAGCCGGACACTCCCGATCAACAAATGTAAAAACAAATAAATACATATATATATATATATATATATATATATATATATATATATATATATATATATATATATATATATATATATATATATATATAAAATTTCTTTTGCAAACTGTCTTCTGAGCCAATTTAAAAACCAAAGGATTTATTTCTGTTTGAAATCAAATAAAAGCAAAAAGCTTATATCCCCAAAAAGGCTGTTACTCTGGGCATGCTCAATAATTGTCATCTTCCAAGCTTTTCACAATAATTTTAACAATGGCCAAAAGATCTTAGATGTTACATTGTCATCATATATCTTGGAATCACAAATACTCCATCCACTTGTGCGGTCAGTACAGCGATGTAAAAACCCTTTTATCAAATGTATCACTCCCACTTTATCTTATGAACTTAAAAATGTTTCAAATGACTCTCAATTTTAATCAGATAAATGACCTTTGCTTGAAACCAGAAAGAATAGAACTGTCACAAAAGAAAATGCAATGGAACTGGTGATTAGAAAAAGATGGAGAACATGTCCAGTCCACGTAATTGTGAGCGATACCTGTTTTAGAATGCATTTAATCTTAATTTTGCCATCATACCTTATTGCAATGGAAACATTTAGACAAAAATTTAAGGTGCTACAGTCTTTTGAGTATATTGCTTAATATTAGCTTCTGTTCTTATTTTTTTCTAGCACTCTGAAACAGATTTCAATATGTGGAAATCGCATTTGACTTAAATAGTTGATTTAGCAATAAGCGGAAACATTGAATTCTTTGTTCCTTTTTAACCCTTGCATTGCTAGTCCTCTCCATTTTGTTTTTAGCAACATATATATAAGTTTCCACTTTTAAACGATTTTTGTTTTTCAGTAAATCAGAAATTCAGATTATAAGGGTGCAGCTTTACTTTCACTAGGGCAATTATCTGATATTTACAGGGGTGAAACTTCCAAAGTCCACTGCACTGCAGGAGCAGTAACTTTAGGGAAGAAAAGTAAGTTTTATAAATTTAATTCGTCAATGATTCCTAACGTGGCTCAAGCTATGGAAGTACAAATACAGCTGTATGTGAATTGTACACTCGCAAATGAAACAAACAATGAAAACAGTGAGACTGTTGAGACAAATGGAAAAGAAAATAAAGCTTGTTCCTTTATAATAATTGACAGAGTAGATATTACTGAATTACAAGTAGAAGATTCTTCATATTGGGTCAAAACGGTATACTAATAATTGGATATTAAATTAGAGGAATTGATGGTTACTTTTGCAGGGAAGATTATGAGCAATGAATTATGATTACCAGGAAGAAAAATCCAAGATGTAAGAAGGGCTTTAGAATGCTTTAATGTAAGGAAGCAGGGAGTTTTTTTTATTCACATGGATAACAATGATCTCATGTTCAAGGACTTCCTGACTGTTAGTGGGGAACTTGAAGCTCTCTTAGATAGCATAGCTTGTACAGGTGTTAGGAAGGATTTTTCACACATCACGTATTGAAGTGACAGTCAAGTTAATGTGAATGATAAGATTTTTGGGGGATGAATATCTACGTGAAAAAAAAGTCTCATTTTAAAAAAGTCAAATGTGAAGAGCATCCAAGCCTAATTTTAGGCACACATCCATTTAGACTGGATGCAGATCACTTGAAAAGACAAGCAAAGATAATTTTTGTGTCAGATCCATTGCAATATTTAACTAACATAAGACAGAGATAAATAATTGTTATGAGACCAGTGATTATTACACATTTGATGATAACTTCAAAATGTAGACCATGTTACTGTAACAATAAAGCCAACCCTTGAACAAATAACAATTGTTGGAGTGTATAGACCACCAAAATCAAGTACTGATGACCTAGAGGAACTCGTACATTTTTTACATGAAACACAGGAGGAAAAATAATGGTGGCTAGGGATGTAAATGTACCAAAAACAGACTGAAATAATAATGATTCAACAAAAACATTAGTAGAGAAATGATTTGCAATCTATGTTCAGGAGAAGTAATTTGCTGTAGACTTAAAAAAAAAATACCAGGGTACATAACATAATGGACATGGCATTGTATGTGCTCCTATGAAAATGACTATTACATGACAAGCTTTACCATAAGTGATGTGTAGTGATCATACGGTTATAAATGTTGAATTCATGATAAATGATTCTGCCAAAATTAAATAAATACCAATGTACAGAAGATTAATAACAGATACTGACTGAAGATAAGCGGTATAAATAAATAAGAAATGCAAATGAGGTCAAACTAAAAATTTGAAAACTGAAATAAACAAATCAGGACAGATTAAACAGTGTGAGACAGCAAGATAAATTTGAAAAAAATTATATACAGATATCGTACATAATAGGAAAACATTTATAGATCTACATGATGTGATAGAAGTAAACACATGCAAACTGATATATTGTGATAGTTTTCAAAATATATTCTCAGACACAACAGATTATAGATATATTTACAAAATCGTATGCACAAAAGTTTGGCTCCACAAAGTGACAAATTATTCATTATACAATGACTCCCTATGACTATTCGAAAATGTGCATGCTGATTGGCCCAGCCCAACCAGCGTGCCCGTTGTAAATCCCACAATATACCAACGGAAAAAGGTCCTTTCGCCCAGACTTTTTACCATTGGTATAAAGGGACCCAAAACCTTTTTTTTAAATTAAAAAAAAAAGAGAAAAAATGGAGCAACGGAGACTTTCTTTTCTCCGTTGCTTCCATTTTAAAGCATTGATGTACTGGGAATGCATGGGAACACAAGCCCCATACGCATGCGCAGTACATCACAATGAAGCAGTATACCACAACTGGCAGAAGAACAGTAATCCACCATTATACAAAGACATTATTTAAGAAAAGTAATTATTTTTTTTCTTAAATAATGTCATTGTATAATAGCAATAACCAGCTCTGTGGTTGTGGTATATTGAAGATTTACTCACGATTGCCTTATTTTAATCACCCGGGCTTCTCCCTTGTGATTAAACCACACCAACCATGGGTAAATCTTCAATATACCACACCACATCTTCGGTTATTGCTTTAATGTCCAGATATGCAAACTGGACCCACACAAAGCACAGGGAGGCAACAGAACTAGTAATAAAAACCTTAGACCTCTTCAGCATGAAGTTAAAATGTCACTATGTCTGTTATTCAATAGGACATTAAAGTATGGGAAGATTTCTCAAGACTGGAGACAACCACTTGCTAAACCCATCTATAAGAGACAGGGCAAAAGGATAAACCCAGTTAGATCCCGAAGTTTACCTTGTTGTTGTGGAAAAATAATGATGGTTATTTTGGATATACTGTCAGAAATGAAATGGTTGAGACTTGAAACCATACATGCATATATTGAACATAGATGTATAACTACCTCTAATGTTATAAACTATATTAATATGATAACACGCTTTTAATATGATAACAAGCTTTTAATGAAAATTGTGCTATGATGTAACTTGTATAGATGTAACTTCAGCCTTTGATAAGCTCATACACAAAACACTGATCAACAAACTATAACAACTCGATACTGATATAATAGTGGTAAGGTGGAGAGCTTCATGGCTTACAAATAGGAAATGGCAAGTACCATACAGCAACTGGACAGATGAAATTTTAGGTTACAGTCTGGGTGTAACAAAGGCCTCTGTCCTAGGCCCATACATATTTATTTTGTATTATTCAGATCTCTCTCTCATCTGTGGTGTTCTACAGTCTGTATGCAGATGACTTGAAAATGGATAAACTGATTATATCTGATACAGATAGGGCATGTCTGAAAAATAACTTAATTAAATTGACCATTTGGGTATGAGAAACTAATACACTGACAAATGCATCAAAAACTAAGCATGTGAGATTTCAGAGACATAGCTTGAAGGGTGAATCTTTATTGTAGGACACAGTGATTGAAATTATAGATTCATTTAAACACTTGGATATATGGGTAGACCCAGCTCTAAGTTTTCCATATTAACCAGTTGATTAATGATAGTTATAAAAGTATAAGCTGTATAAAAATATTTATAAAATCTAGGAAATCAAAAATGATGAAATCATTTTTCATTAAGTTACATTACACCCAGACTAGAGTATGGAATAAAAATATGGACACCTTATAAGAAAACAAGCATAGGTAAATTGAAAAAGGTACAACAGAAATATAACAAGGGCATCAATGGCTGTTAAAATTTCAGTTAAATTAAATTATTTAAATATTTGAATATGCAAAGTGTCTCATATAGATACTTAAAGGGAGACCTTATTTTGATCAGGGTTATCAAAGACTAGTAAAGAATCATCAGACATTCTATCTAGAAGATTATATAGAAATGAGATATGTACTAATTGAATTGCATGGAAAAGACTACAAAATTATATTTAAGCAAGCAGTAGTTTAGATATGTTTAGAAACATCTCAGATGCTTGTTGAAATGACTATTTTGGTATATTTGCTAGAACAATATCATTGCCTGAATGCCTATACCTGAAATATGTATATGTACACATGTAGATATGTTCAATTTAAGTTTGTATTATCAGGCTTATTTCCTCTGCAGTTACTATAAACACTGAAAAAATATGAATATGAAAATAAATTACTATAAAGTTTAATGTTACCTAAAACAGTCATCTTTCTGTGTAAAATCTTGCATTTAATCAATATATGTAAATTAAAAGGTCATAGCAGCAAGGATTATGTTATACAGTCTGGTGACTGAGTTGAAATACAGAATGATCACATTCTCCTATATATTTACTAGTTACCAACTAACAGTAGGCCAAAACAAATCCTAATGACATGCTAACAGTAGCATGACACAAAGTTTAATTCAGAAGAACACATGATAACAAGTCAGCCATTCAGCAGTGACCTCAGTCACAATAACAGTCACACTCAGTGAAGTCACTGAGATGAAGATGTTAAGTCCCACCAAACAAATACATAAAACAAAGGGAGAAATCAAGGATTTGACAACAATCCTGAATATCAACACCATACAGCAGACATCAACTCTGACCACAGCCTAATGACAACAGTCCTGAATTCACCAAATGAAGAATTAACACTGCTAGACCAGCCAGAGTGTGAGTGGTCTGACATGAATAATACTGGGACCACCCTAAAGGGTGCTTGCAAAAGTATGACAAGATGTAGATGTTCAACTCAGAAGGCTTCTAACAATTAAACTTCTCAGATTCCTCAACTCTTTAGATCATGGAAACCATACTGAGCAGCTAACATTCTAAACATTTTCAAGACCATCCCTGCCACAAAAATATAAACTTAGAAATCTGTAAGTTTCCACTTTAAAATAAGGAAAATATCCATGGAGTTTGTACAATGCAGTCATCCACTACTAAGTCTAATACAAGCCTATGACATTCTTAATTTACAGATCAGCTAAAATATAACTAGATTTGGCTTAAGGATGGGAGTTCCTGTATTTTTTCTCCCTGAAGTGAGACAATGGCATTACTGAGTTGATAATTGACTGGATAATTTCTGTCAGTGCTCTCAAAAAAAAAAATTAAGAATTTCCTGATGAGACATTTTACCAAATTGTGTTTCTACTTGAAAATATGAGAAACGTATCACTTACTGATTAGTCTAGCCACTTTTACTTAATTACTTATTTTGTTTACTGGCCAGGTTAGAAATTACGCTAAAGACAGTTTGTTTCTATGAACCAAGCCAAAGTCAAAGAATCTAACATTAAATTATATAACTACTAACATAGGTAAAGAATACATTTACAATGAGTGAGGAAATTAATGGCAAGCAGAAGCCATTTTCTATAAACAAGGCAACAAAAATGCCAATAAATATCTATATAAAGCAGCAGCCATTTGCTATAAAACAGTCAACAAATATGTCAGCAAATATCAACATAAAAATGTGAAAAAGTCTTTATAGATGAATGCACTTAACTAAGAATAAACTGGTCTATTAATAAAGGCCTGTTGTTTTGTTCTCAGCTTTGTGGTGATTTTGTGTTTCTCAATTATTTAATTGTAGATGTGCAGGCTTTTGGCAAATGTTTGTTTTTAATGATGCAGCTATTTTTTGTTAAGTTTAAAAGGTGTGTCTGAGCAGCTGAGAAACACAATGCTTCCATCTTCAATGGATAATACATCAGACATGCAAATTACAGTGATAGTCAGAAAATGGCATATTCACAAATTATGGTGAGAGTCATAAAATGGTAGATCCAAAAATGGTGGTGATAGTCATTTGGTATGTGATATTTTGTCATGAAATATAAGTGAAACTTTGCAGCCATCAGAAAGAGTAGTTTGCCAGCAGATAACTACAAAAAAGACCTTGTCAAGCTAGAATATTCAATGCACTCAGGCCAATAAAGCCTAACTGCACTAGCTGCAGACATGCAGAATAGGTGGATTGTTTGGCCTGATTTGGAAACGTAGAGCTTAAAGATAATGTTGATGTCTATAAGCATTAGGGCAACTCCAAAATCTCCAAAAATAACATCCAAAGCAAACAGTAAAATGGTCACAAAGACAGTCCATGTAGTAAAAATTCTAAGAATGACCCAGCCAAGCTACACAAGGTTTAAGGTATTACACAGTGAAGACTCCAGCTTGGCTAAGGCTTTCTTGTAGCTTTTACTACACAGTCTATGTGGACTTTTTATTATATATGTACAAAATTACTGGCAGGCTGATGGTGTTTTTCATGTGCATGATCACTGTACAGTGGATACTGTGTGAATCTGCTCTTTCTGTAATGTGATCTCAGAGGTGATATATATATATATATATATATATATATATATATATATATATATATATATAGAGAGAGAGAGAGAGATGGATAAGCACCAAGTAAGGGAGGTGCAGGGTGACTTTCCCCCTGCAAAAAGAAAAAGATGTTTAAAATGTGTTATTTTTTGTTTGATTTTTTTGTGTGTTGTGTGTTCAAGCAGTGCAGTTTGAAACTCATTTGTTTGAGCACTTTGCACTTGATATTTTGTGCTTTGAGGACTTGTAGTACATAAATTGAATTGAACACACACACACACACACACACACACACACACACACACACACACACACATACACAAAATCTATCCCCTTGCATAGCGCTTACTTTAACCCTAACCCACAAACACTTGCACATACACTCTCACTGCTAATGAAAAAACATTTACCTTAACCCAAAGCAAATCAGCTACACTACAACAAAACAGCATATGGGAAAACCTGCAACTATACTAACATGCAGTTTTCTATACCTGCAACTATACTAACGTGCATATTAAAAAAATGCAGTATTTTTCATTCAAAACCCAGCAGTGTGTTCTCTCAACAAAAATAACCATTTGACAGAAGAAACTGTAACCATTGATACATTTGTTTTACAACAGCTGCACATGAAGGAACCTGTGTATGAAAAATTAGCAGGATATCGGTATAACCACACTCTCAGTTCATCAACAGTCAGCTAACAAATATAAAAAAAACTATGCATTTAACTCATCTGTGAACACAAAGCGCATTTTAGTGACCCATGGTCATTATGCCTTCTCTTAATTTGTTCCACAACAGGGAAATGGAAGGTCAGAGAAGCAAATCATGGTCTACAGGAACCAACTTTTTAAGAGGTCACAGCCTTAAACTTCTGCCTTGACTGACAGAATCTGGTTCTTTGTTCAAATAACCCATAGTGTTCTCTTGCTCGTTCCTCTGAAGGCGTGAGTGGGCAATCACAACTTCAGAACTTTCACTGCAACTTCTTAAATATGCCAGGGAGCTAGTAATGAACTTAGCAGTATCAAAGAAACCAAACATGTAATCAAATAATGGTATGGACTGTTAAGGGCGTTTCTCCACAAATATGTCAGAAATACAAGATTGTCTGATGCCACTGGGGTTTTACATGTCATTTTTAACCACTACAGACATATAGACCAGTAAAGGTTACACTTCGACCAAACTAGACAATGGTTTAAAAAGTACTTATAATGTTACCACTTACTTCCATTAGGTCTTGCTCACCTTTTCTGGCTGACTTCACAATTTTCTTTTCATTTAGGCTACATCTTAATTTAACCAAGTCTTATCTGAATTATACACTAGGTGATAAACATCCTAAATATATACAAGTAAGCATGGCTTTACAGATTTATAAGATACACAGTGGAATTCCAGGTTTGAAATTATGTGCCAATCAAATATTTTGTACATATTAAAAAAATGCAGTATTTTTCATTCAATCTTAGTATGTAGTGATCCGTGAAATAAAAGCTAAATCATTTCTTTGGAGAGGAAGTAAAACAACAAATCACATGGTATGACCATAGGAAATGAATGCACATAGTGATTGCAAATGTATGTTACTTGTAATATTATTAATGCTTTATGACCAGATTTTTGTGTTAGTCATTCTAGAGATTTTGTGGAAGCCATTTAGGGTAAGAATTTTAGGAGGCAGGTATTTAACTTACTTTTCTGATCTTTTCCACAGGGATTTTCACAAAGGTAGAGATTTTTTAAAACAGTCATAGCTTTTACTTTTACAAGAGATGTGGCCTAGAGCAAGACTGTGTGTTCTAATAACTTGCAATTTATTTGAGTAAAGTTCACCTTAAAATCTATCTAATAAAATGTGAAAGTCACTAGGTGTATAGATGAGCATAAAGGTGAATATATATATATATATATATATATATATATATATATATATATATATATATATATAGTAAAAAGCCAGTTGAATTGTTATGTCATCAGATGAGTTCTAGTCATAGGAAAGAAATTAGACAGTGAAATTCCCCAAATGCAAAGATCTGAGATGCTATACGATAATATATACTATAAAGTAAAATAAGTAAACTAAAGTATTGCAGTGGCATGTGGGTTCAGGTTTTCCATAGATCTTAATTTACTCTACAATTTATTATTAACTGTGTATGTAGTGACTATTCAGAATGGAAATGCTTGAAACAATCTGTCTACACTTTTTATTTATTGTCTCTCATTTCTTGTTTGCCAATATGCATGGATGAAACACGTCATGTATTTGTGCAGATATTTAATCCTTAAAATAGGATTATAAACCTGAATGAACATGCTTTTTCAAAGGCAGTGCTGAGAAGACTGAGGGACAATGTCAGTGCTCTTCTTATAAACATGCATGTTTTTGCATTTCAAACAGTTGTAAATCATTAATGCAGATTGTTTTAAAATTTCTTAACTTGCAAGCACTGTCAGGTGTATGTTTTCATTTAAGCTGCACCTTCTGTGTACTACATAGTTAAAACTATTTTTTATAGCTAATGATAAGTGATGAGTGAGTGAGTGAGCATGTCTGTGCGCTCGCGCATGTGTGTGTGTGTGTGTGTGTGTGTGTGTGTGTGTGTGTGTGTGTGTGTGTGTGTGTGTGTGTGTGTGTGTGTGTGTGTGTGTGTGTGTGCGTTCGTGTGTATGTGTGTGCACTCACGTGCGAGACCATAGAAAGGTTATTTTAATCAGGCATATGAAATATCATCTCAGTACTACGGTGGTGGTGCTGTGGTAGCATTGTCGCCTCACAGTAAGACATTGTCCTGTTCGATTCTCAGCTAAATCGTCTTCTGTGTGGAGACATGTGTGAATGGGCGTACCTTCGTTGGAGGTTGTGCATCAGAGCTGGCAATTTGGCACGTAAAAATCTACTGCCAATCATTAGCAGATCGGAGTTCCGCTGTGGCGACCCCTAACCAGGAAAAGCTGAAAGACACATATGAAATACCATCTCAACAGAGGTGTTTGGTCAAGACTATTTCATCATTTATTTTAAATGCAAGTATTTAATTGTATTTCAGGGATAAAGTATGTCAAAGCTATATATTTCTTAGTGAAGATTTTTCTAAGCCTTATGTTTTTTATTGCTTGTCTTTAGGGGTCCATGTTCTATTAGCAGAATGTGGTTCATAAATACGTAGGTAAGTGGACTACAGACCACTACAAGCCTAACCAATAAACCATTTGCAAAAGTTCCCTATGGGCTTATGGGGGGGGGTCACATGAAATACATTGGAGTAGAATTTGAGGCTACCTATCTAATTTTCTTGATTGACCTTGAAGGAGGCAAGAGTGCTGATCTGTTTGACATGTTATGGAACTTTGCTCCAGGGGTGAAGGCTGAACTGGGATATGAATTTATCACTGCAATTAGTCTTGTTCATTTGGTGTAAAGGTTTAACTCTGCAAAGGAAGAAAAGGACAATGAGGGCCGGTCATTTCATGGTTTGAAAGGCTAGGCACCATTCACCCTGTAGGATTCTGTAAGAAACCAATTATAGACAGACAGTTTCCAGTATGTCTAGAGGCCTTGAGGCCATTGATCTTTTTTAGTTAGGTATCTCTAATGTATGTCAAGCTGAATGATATGCTTAGTCAAATGCATGCTATAAGGATCATAGGTTCAGAGGTGTGTAATAGGCTAACAACAACAAGGGTCTTTTTAAGCATAGCCACACATCCCACATCTCTGATAAGAAGCATTATATTCAATAATAGAATAGATGATAGATGAGCAAAGGAAAATTAAAACTACTTTTGATCTTGAATAGATGCTTTAGAAATTAGATGAACTAGAGAGATGGCTTTTCAAACGAATGTGGAGATAGTCAAAGTATAAGGAATTATAAACAACATGCCTAAATCCACTTATGAAAGTGTGTTACTGAAGGGGAATGTCACCCTACACCCATTTTGATTGGCCATTATCTCTGTACCAGTGGTTAATATAACTAAACACATAATGGAGAAATTGAGATTAGGCAGACGATCAAATAAAACCCAATTTACTGTCATCCACAAACTTAGATAACCATAGACCAAGAGTGCTGGCCTGAAGGTATAAGAAACAGATGCCCATCACTGATCCTTGTGGTACGCCACTAGTAACTTTGCTATTTCATAAGTTGGACCTTGAGTATTACCACATGTCTTTTGTCAGGCAACCAGTTAGCAATCCACTACTTTGAACATGAAGTGGAGTATACCAGGTTTCAAAAGGCTGTGATTTGTTTTCATTGTGGGCTTATTTCATTAATTTGAAATAAATGTTTTGATCCTTTTTTAGTCCCACTTGAGTAAGTCACTTACACAGAGCAATTTTTTTGGTATCTGGACCCCAGTGTAAGCTATATAGATAAGCAAGACTTACACAGAAGAATGTCACTTACATCGAGAACTAGTCTTGCAGACTCAGAACATGCTTACACTGAAGTGAGTCACTTACAATGAGAGCGACTCTTTTAGAATTTGGTCCATTATAGCCTAATACCATTATCTAAAATCCTTCAAATAGTATGTTGGGCCTCTCAGATTTTGCAATGCAAGAGTAAATTACCCAAACGTGGCAGTGATGGCTTATAACAAGGCTGCGCTATCAATTAGGAATAGGCATACCTCTCAACCTCTCAGCAGAAGAAATCTGGACATAGCCAGAAATATCGGGGGGGGGGGGCAAAGGCCCAAAATTGGAGACAGATTTAAAATATTTCTCCTATAAACTTAGAAAGTTACTAGAATGATAAGTTTTGCATTATTATATGTTTTCTGAAGGATATGAAGTCTGAAACTCAAGTGACTGTCGTTATTTAATATTATTTATTGACTTCAGTTCTCTTTGATTTGACAGAAAACAACAAATGTTATGAGGAACATACCAAAAATAAAAGGCAAAAATCTGGACATTCTGCGAAAATCTGGACAGTTGACAGGTACAGGGATAAGGATGCATCTGAGTATATCTGCAAACTTCCTACTATATCAGACATTTCTTGATTTGATTATACAATTCCGTATTTATTTGATTTAGACTGAAGGCTGGAGAAGAGCTAGTATGAATGGGGGCAGGAAATAACCTGGAATATTTTAAAAAACCTATCAAGTCAGTTGTATTTGAAAAAAAGGCCACTTTTGAAATAAATTTCTGTCAGAAAGTTTCCACAAATGTATCTATTTTTAGACTGCTAAAACTCTATGCATTTCAGTGTCTCTGTACCAGAAATGTGCTTTTATAAAAGAATTGTGAAGCATTTTCTCACTCCTTTGCCAAGGTTAAATGCATCAAGGCATGAAATGATGCTGGGAGTGGATCGTGTAATTGCTCCTGACTCATTTGTTTTCTGATATGCCTTCAACTTATATTTTAAAATTACTTTTTGGTGTCATAATAAAAATAATGAATGGGATAAGTAACTGCTTAAAATTCAAGAAAAGGAGGAAAACATTTTTCTGGACGTAAGGCTTTACATAAATAAACAAATAATATTAATAATAATGTATCAGTAGCTCTCAAACAAGTAAAATTGCAATCATATTTCATAAGTCTTAATGGCCTATATAGATTGACAAATAGATCTAAAAGTGTATCTAGACTGAATGAAATAAAGTGTATTCAGAATCCAAATTGTAATAAAGTCAATAAACATTAAAGGTATATTATTGGAATTTAAAGTTTACTATGAAATTCTATATTGAAAAAGTACATGTATAAGATTTTTAGAAATATGAAAAATAAATTGTGAAATGGAAACTTTAAATCCTAAACTAACACCTGTTTTAGAAATAAATGAAAATAAAACAGTATTTCTTAAAGGTCCAAGAACAGACAAGATAAAATCTAAAGAAAGTTTTGTACAGGTAGTTGCATGCTGGCAAAAACATTGCTAACTGTATATTATAGGTCACATTACTTATGATCTAGTTTGGACATAGGTTACCAGATTAAGTGCTGAATATTTGTTTGCGTTGATATTTATAAGTTTTGTTAATAATTTTCTAGATTCTATTGTGAAGCCACATTTTAATATGAAGCACATAAGCATATTTATCTCTGCATCTTTAAGAAGAAGGTAGGATCTAGATACAATGTTACTGATGATGTCAGAATTGATTTTTCATTTTTATTGGCTGATAGTTTTTAATTTTTAACTTGTTTTATTACTTGTGTTCATTTGGTCTGATTAAGCAGGATATTAACCTTGAAACCATTTACCTTCATTAAAGTTTTTTACCCTGGCCATGTCTCAGTTCGTTTATGTTTACTTTTATTTTTTTTTTATTCGCATCTGCTTTTTCATTCACAAACCATTAATCTTAGTTGCTGGTATGTTTTTTCTTTGGATAATTACTGAAATGTTTAAAAAATTTCCTCAAGGGTTGATCATTCATTAATATTTTTTTTAAATAAATGTGCAGAATGATAATATCATATATTATTCTTGTAAGTGTATCCTAAAGATAAAGATCCAACCCGATATTTATTGAATACACCAGTTTTGTTACTAAATACAGATAATAGCATTTTATTCTAATTTTATTAAATAGACTAAAAGTAATACTGACTTCTTTGACAGATGAAAACCAAATAGGATTCATTATTGCAAGATAAACACACTATAATAATGAAAGAATAATAATGCTATTCAACTATCCAACTAGTAATACGTATGATCAGTTATTAAACGTCAAAAATGTACCGGTTGCAAACGTATTACTAACATTAACATCAGTTCAGCTGTAATACATTCAAATGATACATTAAAAACTCTGAAATACTATTAAGACTTGAATTTAATAAAAACAGTACCATAATAATACAAAAAATCTAGAACAGTTTGATAAATAATTACAAATTTAATCAGGGCTGCAAGAAATTAAAATATTTATAAGATATTTGCCAGATTAAGCATGATGAAATCAAAGCATAGAAAAATACTAATGCATTCAAAAAACTTGTTTGTTACATTTGAAGATCGAATAGCCTTAATCAGATTTAACCAAAATACTGTATGGAATACAAACTATCATTTCAATGACAAGTAAAATTCAAATTAAAGAATTAAAAATATATATCTATAGCTTTCCTTGCATACCCAAATAAATCTTGAATTGTTTTTATTATTATATCAGAACATAGATGATAATGTTGATTTAGGTTCACTGATAAGGAATGCCTTGGTATACATTTTTAAATGATATTCATCATCAACCCACTTTTTTTCCCAATTTTTTTTCTACATGGGGTTGAAGTATTGTGTCAGCTGTTGCCATCTCTCTCAATTCAATGCCATACTCCTGCCTTCTTCGAATCTAATGCCTGGCTGTCATAGATCTTCTCTCACACAATCTTTGCTGGATGCCCTCATTTCCTCTTACCTTCTATCTGTCTGTCCCAAATCTTCTTCACCAGATTGTCTTCTGCTTTTCTGTACATATGCCAAAACCTCTGTAATCTCTTCTCTTTGAACTTTTCTGCAATTGAAGCTTCTTTAGCTTCTGATCTTATGTCCTCATTTCTTCATTTGTCCCACAGTGTGGTTCCTACCACCCTTCTCAGGCACTTCATTTCCACCAACTCTGGCTTTCTCATTTACTCTGCCTTTACTTCCTGGTTTTTGTACCATACAGCAGTACTGGTTGCAAAACTCTTTTGTACACCTTGCTTTTTAGTTTCTTTGGCATTTTTATGTCATATATTATACCTGCCACTCTGTGCCAGTTGACTGCAGCCCCTCTGATTCTAGCTTTAACCTCTTCATTCAGACTTCTTTTCTCCTTAACCATTCCTCTAAGATACTTGAAACTGTTAACCTGTTCCACTATCTTACCTTCTATCTCAGTTCTCAACTTCTTTTGATTTCCTCAATTTGCTGTCATTACCACTGTTTTATCTGTACTTAGTTTCATCCCATTTGCCTTCAGTTTTGCATTCTATTCCCCTATCATTTGCTGATGTTCTTGCTCAGAGTCTGCCTGTAATGCCACATTATCTGCATACAGCAGCTTTATTGATCTGTCCCCTCTAACCTGGTTGTAATGTAGTCTATCAACAGTATGAACAGCAGTGGGCTCAGAGCTGAAGCATAATGCAATCATCCACTCCCACTGGGTACCTGAGTCATCGGTTCCTTGTACATAGCCTGCACTAATTCTACCAATGTTTCTGGGACTTTGAAACACCACAGTACTGCCAAAATCAGCTTTCTTGCAACCTTGTCATATGCTTTCTCCAAGTCTAGGAATGCCCAGTTGGACTCTTTCCTCATCTCTAGCTTCTTCTCAATCATCTGTCTCACTGCAAACATCTGGTCAGTTGTGCTGCATTCTGATCTAAAACTGAACTGCTCATCTCCCATGTTACATTATACTAATCTGCGTATCTACTTATCAGTTACCCTCTCCACGACTTTCATGTTGTGTGACAGGAGTTTGATACCTCTGTACTGCCCACAGTTGTGCATATCCCTTTTTTTCTTGTAAACTAGTATGAGTTTGCTTATTCTCCAGTCATTTGGGATACATATTTCTGTCCACATGGCTATGAGTACAATCAGGAGTCATTTCACTCCCTATCTCACCCAGAATCTTGATCATATCTGCTGTGACCTCATCTGAGACAGCTGCTTTCCGACTTCATTTTCCTTAGTGCTGTTCTTATTTCTATAATGGGCTCCTCCTCTTCTCTCACTGCAGGCTGTGTCTGGGGTAGTAAAGTTTCTGTGGGGTTTTCTTCATTCAGAAGCTGATGGAAGTACTCTTTCCATCTGATTTTGATGTCATATGGACTAGTGAGCAGTTGTTTGCCGAAAAGCCTTCTGAACAGTGTCTGACTATCTCCTTTTTTTCTGTCCTTGCAATTTGCTACAGTTTCTTTGTACTACTGCTACTACTACTGAGTCACTTTCCAGAAGCTGGTAGAGTACCTCTAATGCTGTGTTATTTGCTATTGCAACTCCTTTATTAGCTTCTTTGTTAGCCAACTAGTATTCCTTCCTAGCCTGGTCCATCTTTTTTATCTCCAGTTTTTTTCTGCACTCCTTCCTTCTTTTGATGACTTCCTGGACTTCTGCATTCCACCTCCAGCTTTCCTTATGTACCTTATTTCCATACTTGGCTTCACCACATATCTGTTCTATAGGCCTCATACATACTCCTTTGAGGTGCTGCCATTCTTCTTCAGCTCCACCTATTTCCTCTTCTTCTTGTGGTTCTAAAGCCCTGAGTAATTCCTTGAGTTGTTGTACTTTCTCTCCTGTCAACTTCCAAGCCTTCAGCCTGGTCTTTGTTGACTTTAGAGCCTTCTCTGACCATTGCTTGTTTAACAGGTTCATAGATAAGTACTAGGTTAGCTGCCCTTGTGGGCAATAAGCCTAGCCAATTTCCCTTTTTGTGCTCAAATTAACGTGTCCCTTATTCTTCAGCTTGAAAAAATATATAAAGACAATGTTAGAGGCCAGAAGTGTGATTTAATGACAAGTTTTGATTAGCAACATTTATTTTACATCTGTGAAGCATTAACAAAATGTTGGTATAAACTTAATTTATTAGCACAACTGTAATGATTAGATAAGGTTTCCTTTACTAAACATCTAATTTTATATAATGCCCCAACTCCCTCTTGCATTAAGAAAGGTGTACCACTGCTTTTTTACTGCCTTATAGCTGTTGCATGTAAATCAATAACAAAGAGCTGGGAAGCATTCATTATACCCCCTTTTTGTATATTTGAATATAACCACAATGGTTTATGACAATTAAGTCAAAACAAACATTCATCAATCACAATTTAGTTTAAACTGTCTGTATTGTTAGAGAAATATAATATGACACTGTGGTATTTTGGATACATGATTTGCCTAGGTTTTATCACTACAGATTGTTTTTCCTCTCATGAGTAATTTTGAAAATGTTTATATATAATACACCTTATATGACATGCAAATAAATTATCTGAATTATCAGTTGTTTTATTTACTTCAGTTTAAATGTTCTTAACATATGCCATTTTTAATTGTTAATCTGTTCCAATCCCCATTCATTATCTGATTAATATGTTATACTTGTGGGGTTGACTACTTGTCAAAAACACTAACCAATTTTGTTTAATGAAAATATAAATCCATGTAATATTTATTCCTGATGGTAGCCAAGATGGGTATTCAAACTTGCAACTACAGTACTGACTTCAGTGGCATGTATCAAGTCTGAGATACCTTACTTCAGTTTTTCTTGACTGGTTTTGATTGCTTGGCTGACTCTGTTGAAAAAGTACCAGAAGAACCAGAGCTTAATATCTTTAAAGTTTTCAATCAGCACAGAAGGATGTTGCTACTATAAATATTTTTCCTAGTTTTCTTTGGGATGATCGAGGTAATAATCTTCTTCAGCTCCATCAATAACCTTCCCTTTTTAAATAAGATTATTGGGAAGTCAGTCCTAACAGAGCTAATACGTTTTTGATTAGTCATGATTTCTTTGGTAATATCAAGTATGCCTTTGATATGGTTCTAGAAATAACTGGAGATTATGCTCTACTCATGTTTTCTTGACATGATGGCAGCTTTATCACACTGGACCACTGCCTATTACTGGAATAGTCACATTGTTTATGACTTGAAGGATGCCCACAGATGCATTTTCTCTTTCTTGCAATCTAAGTCAAGATAACCAGTCTTGAAGACAAACACTTTAGCCCTTACTGACTTGCAGCTTGCCTCACATGCTGCAAGATCTTATATTTTAACCTGTTATTTTTAATTTTCATGTTGCCACTTTGAAGGCTCAGACAGTGATATCAGCTGAAGAATCATTCCTTTTAATGATAACACATGGAAATCATCTGCGAACAAGATGGGTAATCCATTCCTGTGGCCAGATAATGTAACAACATAAGACATGGTTATGTGATGGAACATTTCATTATGAGAGTCCAAAACTATAGAACTTATGGTTTGATGATTATATTGAGTTACTGGGGGTGGGAGACCTAGCCACTTTCTTTTGATGATCTAATTCATATACTGACAAAATAACTTTTTCTGTCTGCAGAATATTGCTTGTGTAAAACATATGATCTCATGAACTGGTCGTGTGATGTTCTTTCGTGCACAGGTGAGTTCTAGTCTTAGTTACTGCATGCAATATACACAGTACCAAAAACTATATAGTCAACTTTAAGATCAACTTATTAAGGGGGAAGTGCTGTTTGGGAGACAGACTCATGTAAACACGTATCTCACTCAGCTGTCATACATCCTTCAAACAGTTTATACACATTAAATACACCAAACATTATATTCCCTACCTGCACAAACTCATTGTGATCATACGTTATCTTTCAAGCATACACAGAGACACATGTAAACACTAAGATGCACATGCACACATATAGACTTACTTGCATGCACAGAGACACACACAACTATCACCAGATAGCACATATATCACAAACATCCAAGCACACTACAACCTAACCAACACATACTGCAAGCTCCAGATCATATGCACAGCAATCCAGTCCCCAGTCAACCATTATGCAGACAAACAGACTTACAAACTGCTAACACTAGAACACACATAGACCTCAAATATTCATGCGCATGGCAAGTATCAGAACACACTCATCTTAAACACCTGTAAAAATGCATATAACCACCATACAACAACTTACAGACCACATGCTATAGACAACTCGCTTCTCAACTTTCCTGCAGAACACTAGCAATATAAACCTAGAAACCACAAGCAAACTGTCATCACACATGCACACCATCACAAACTCAGCATCAGTCCTATGTAGTTTCTATATAAGGACAGACCATGCATGTGCACTCACACTTGCAAATGAATGCTCATGTGAACACATACACACACACACACACACACACACACACACACACACACACACACACATACACACACACTAACTGATAATATAGGCAAGCAGCCATCTCAGCAACTCCAAAGAACACTTATACATACCCATGTGCAAATCAACAAATTTTGGAATATGTCCTATACAGGCACAAGAAGTCACTACACAAAACAGATCTATACTCTTACCACTTGTGCATGGTTTCAATGAAAATGTATACTTGATTTATATACATATTTAATGAGAGCATTCCTTCCATGTATAGGATCAACAAGGGCTACAATAAAGAGGACTATGTTCATTTTAATTAGTACCATCAAGGCTTCAATTGTAAAACAAATCTTATAGAGAAAACATCATTGTAATTTGTCATTGGCATTCCCTGTATTCTCATCATGCATCAGTATTCCAGCCTATGAGGGAGGGAAGGGATTATAGTGTGAAGTGCATGTAGCAGCAAGAAAACTTACCCTCATTTAAGATACACTCTACTTATTTGACTAATATAGTGAGTACGGCTGTTTTATTATTTTTATCCCTTTATGACATCCTCAACTGTTTGCTTTGCAAAGATGTAAATCAGCACATAGCTAATCACTTGGTAGGGGGAAGTGAGGTTATCATTCTCAGGGGGTGGTTCAAGTGCATGGAGACTTTTGGGGTGTCATCAAGTTCTGATTTGAAAAAGACATCATGCATAACTCTCAGCTTGTTAGCACAAGAAATATAGACAAAGCCATAAGTAATGGGGGACAAAGGCAGAAAAACATGGACAGGATTTAAATATTGCTCTTAGAAACTTATAATGTTGCTAGAAGAATAGAAAGATATAAAGTATGAAACTGAAATGTCTGCCATTATTTAGTGACTTCAATCCTCCTTGATTTGCCAGAAAAACACAAATTTTATGAGGAACAGACCAAAAATATGAGGTAAAAATCTGGGCATTCTGTGAAAATCTGGACAGTTGAGAGGTATGCCACCATAGCCATTTCTCACTTGTGCTGTGTGTCATGATATGTTCTGCAATCCAGGACAGCAGCTGTACAATACATACCAATGCAATGTTTTAAACGAATTACATCAACAAGCAAAATAAACATGGGGAGGATAAAGAAGGTTCCATACCATTGATTTGTACTGGAAGTTGGGCACAAAATAATTATGCTCTGGAAAACTACAAAAACGTTGTTGAATGTGAGCATGCTGTAGCACTTGGAATAGATGTTTGTGTTTGTTAAATATGTGCTGTAGTGCAGTGCTCATGGCATGCACAAGACTATTGTGTAGACAGTGATTACTCTCAAACCTGTTATGTCACCCTGTTAAGAGGATACAGTGCAGGTACCTGCTTTAACTTTTCCCAGGTTATGAGGGAGCCACAGCCTACCCAGCAGTCAGTAAGTACTGTTTGTAAAGCCTCTTGTCAGTCTTGGATGATATGGCCCATCACTTCTCTCAAAATATGCAAATGTATTGCACAAACACCTAGTAGCTAAATAAACTGTACGTTAATCAGAACATATTTCTCAACAGGTTATTAAAAACCTATACTGCAATCATTTCTATTAAATATATTAGTGCACATAGTTGCCACAATCACACACACATACAGAAACACACACACACACAGACTAATGCAGACGTAGACATATATATGTATACAAACAGATGCAGAACAGGAGAGACATACATCTCTCACACATACAAAAACTCAGATGCATGCACACAAGGACACAGACATAGGTAGTCTCTCTCTCTTTCTCTCTCACACACACACACACACACACACACACACACACACACACACACACACACACACATGCACATATAAACACAAACAAAAGTACTGCTATTCTGTACAGCTCAGATGTCTGGTTGTGATCTAATGAAGGATTTCAGTATGCAGTTATAGCCACTGTAATGTATTTCAGGTCATTGCTATTAGATGCAAATGCATACATGTGTGCACATGTATACACACATGCACACACACATACACACACACACACACACACACACACAAACACACACACACACACACACACACACACACACACACACACACACACACACACACACACACACAAACATATTAATTTGTTGGTACTGCAGTTATTGGCATTCATTATTTTTATTTGTTTTTTATATTTTCTTCTTGCTAACTGCAGTATTTTAAGAGCTACAGTTAGTGAGGGCAAATGTAATGGAAGGACCTTTGTTATAGTTCTGTTTTTTCCTTTCCTTCTACTCACTAAATGAGGCAAGTAATAAGGTTAATCAGTATGGCAAGCATTTGATTTTTTTTCCATCTGTGCTTCAAAGCAATTTAATATTTTATCCTGAAACCATGGACTTTGTTTATTAGCCTCAACTTGTGCATTAATATCCTTTTGGAGAATGCGGGTTTTGTTTCATGTTCTGCCCATATGCTAAGTATAGTTAAAGCCTTTGCAAAGTAATCAAGGTATTCCTTTCCTCCACACAAATCCATGTTTATTGACATTGGAAAGTGGTGGTCCCAGAAAATGGACTCCTGATGTCTACTAGAAGGGACAAGTAAGCATGACTAGGCTAAAAAAGGCCCTTGTGGTCATTAGCCTAGCAAACACCTGTGAAGCTATGAACACAATAAGAATCTATTGTCACAAAAAAGAAATAAATGGAAAGCAGTTGTTCAGATGTTAAGTGAGAAATGGGTCTGGGATATTATGTAGTCTACAAGTGTACATTTTTGCTATGGAATAGAGATAGGTGAAAGCATCACCACTTATTTTATATCCACTGAGACCTTTTAGGGTGAGTTTATAAAATAAAGTGCTGCCAGATATATAAATAATGTGTGTCATGTTTGTCTGGAAGGGTAGGAAGAAGAAAATCAGCAAGGATTAGATATGTTTAACAAATAGGGTGCACATAGAATGAAATATTTCAGGATATATTCTGTGCCAGTGAATACGGTTTAAATATTGAGAGAGTATGAGTTTACAGGCTTAAGGTAAGTGATCTGTGAGAAGAGTGAATCCCACAAACAGGTCATGCTTATATCTGGTGAAAGTAACAGACAAAGAGGTGGAAAGAAGAATGGGAGGTAGGATAAAGTCGGATGGGGGAGATGACCGGCTATATTGGAACTAATGGCTGCATCAATGGCCAAAGTCTAAAGTAATAGAATAACAGAGTAGAGGAATAAAGGGTTGGAATATATTGATGATGTCAAAAAGGACATGGAGGAAGAAAAGATGGTGGACTTTGATGAGATAAAAGGTATAAGTTTATGTTGCAAGATGGAGGCCATCTTACATTAAGAAAGACTCCCCTGCAGCCTTGTGGCAGAAGAGTGTGGATCCAGGCTTGTCTGAGTTGGGGATTCTTAGAGGAAATTCATTCTGTGCTTTCCTATTGGTAGATTAGCTTAAAAGTGTTTAATTTTGCCTGTATTTAAGCCTTGCTTTTGCACACCGCTGTGCACCATGCAACAGGGGTTAGCAGTGTCATGTCTAGACGCAAACACATTGAAACACAATTTTCCCTATACATCTGTCACTGGAGCCCTCCCAAGCTTCCCTGCTGCTCTACAGGCAACCCAGTTGCACACTGAGCCCTTTGTTAGTCCTAGTGAAAAAAATTGTCAAACTAGCCCACTCCCTTCCCTAATAACATATACAGTAGAAACCTGCTATAATGGACAGGAGTTTCCCATCATTTCTCCGGCCAACCTGATAGACATGGGCATCCTGAGGCAATGGAGTAATTGCCTTATGTGTACTAACAACCACTTACTTATAAAACAAACAAATACCCTATGTGAGAGATGCAATTATGCTATGAAAGTGGAATCAATTCTCTAATGTAACAAACTGACATCAAACAGGTTGTCAGTATGCAAACTACACCTGTCACACAAAATAAGGTCCCAACACATAAAGCCACATAAGTGAAGATACTCACTAGAAGCCTACCAAAAGAACAAAGACCTCCCAAATGTAAGCCACTTGCACACATTGCTATGCAAATAGAAAACACTACGCATAATAACACATACACCAGTGTCTCAGCAAATAAGCCCCAAAGGCAAAACACCTCAAAACCAAATGTCTTGGTTATAGGCGACTCCATAATGAGACACACAAAATGTCCCCCTTTCCAGGCTAGTAAAGGAGAAAGTTATGGTCAGCTGCCTGTCAAGTGCCAGGATCCATCAAATCACGCATGCACTTAGGTCACTCAACAGCTAGTAACGTTATGACTCTGTCATAATCCATGTTGGGTTGAATGACCTGAGAAGTACCTCTCTGGTCTATATTTAGAGAGATATGACTGAACTCTCAGATTATGTGTCCCGGGCAGGTATGACTCTAGCCCTAAACATCATTCCACCTTCATCCAGGATGATGCCACAATATAAACAATAAAATTACTGACTTCAGCAATTGGCTTAGATTCTGGTGTCAGTCCAGGGGGATTCAGTATCTGTCAGCCTGGGAAGACATGGTCGACAGGCCATGCTGCTATGCCAGAGATGGTCTGCACCTCTCCCCTTTAGGTTTTCATGTATTGGCAAAGGCACTTGCTCTTCCAGAGTGCCTTTTTTAATCCATGTCAAAGCAACAAAATTTCCAACATAGTAAAATCCATTGAAGACAAACTCAAGGTTCTGTTGCTTAATGCTGGAAGTCTAAACATGGAGCTGCACTCCCTGGAAGCACTCCTCACCTTGGAAGATGTTGACATCTGAGCAGTCACTATGATATGGTACAAGGCCATGGAGATCACCCCTGCAAGGATGCAATGCCTTCCACATGTTCAGACCTCAAAATCAGCATGAAAGAAGCAAAGGTGGAGGTGTATACATCTTCATTAAAGCCAAGTACACCTCGAGACTGGTCAAACAGTATGACTGTCTTGAACAACTCCATGTCCAATTAACTATAGGAAAATACCCTACCACATCATTGGTAGCTATAGGTCCCCCACCATGAACCAAGAAAAGCACACCACCTACATGGACTTACTGGAGTCACTTGCCATACAGCCCAATATCTTAGTCATGTGAGATTTCAGCTATCATTCTATTGACTGCGTGATGTACATGAGCACAAAATGCTCACCCAGTAGTTTCTGGACTTTGTCAATACAAATGCTTTGCAACAGATAGTTTGCACCCCCAAAAGGGGCTAAAATATCCTAGACATAGTACTCACCAACATGAGGGGTGTCACTGGAGTCCCCCCTGTGTGATCCCCTCCCTCGTAAGGTTGGACCATAAATCAGTCTCATTTGAAGTAACTATTGGACCTGACACCCCTACAGGAGCAAAAAACTAAAAAAAAATGTCCAAAGCAAACTAAAGCCTACTAGGCAATCGTATTAAGAGTTTTATACCCCCCACAATCAAGGATAACAATGACTCCTATGCAGAGGTGCACACAAATGCTCTGTATAAGCACTGACCGGATCAAAACCAGGTCCTCCCAAAAAACAAGCCACCTTGGTGAACTTCAAGTATAAACAGGTTGTATAACAAGAGGAAGAAACTGATGTCCAAGAACAAGAGGGAAATGACTCAGCAGAGGAAGAATCTCCTCCACAGCATGAACAAACAAATCAGAAATCTTGTAAAGTCCTCTAAAGTTAAATATGAATCTAAAATAGCATCCCTAGCTAAGGATAATCATAAGGCATTATTTAACTGCATCCATAATCTAAAAGGGGATTCCCAGCTATGTACCAAAATGGTAGTAGATGGTACCACTCATACTATACCAGAGGAAATTACCAACCTGCTTGCTGACAGATTTGGCTCAAACTTTACCCTCCCTGTTCCCACCAGCCATACCCTAAAGCATACCTGACTCCAGTCCTCTGCTAGTATCGCTAGAAATCAGGTCACATCTGTGCTCTCTAAGGCCAAAAACACAGCCTCAGTGGGACCAGATAACATTCCAGGTTGCTTACTAAGCAATCTAAAATAGGACCTCACAGACCAACTTGGTGTTCTCCTTAACCATAGCCTGAGAACTGGCTTTGTTCCAGCAGAGTGGAGAACAGCAACAATGATCTCCTTGCACAAAGGGGGGCCAAGAATTGACCATGGGAACTATAGACCCATAAGTCTAACCAGCCTCATCTGCAAGGCCATGGAAAGAATCATCATGGACCTTATCACCAAGGATATATGTGACCTTCAACATTTAGACCCAACCCAATTTGTCCTTGTTAAGGATAGATCATGCTTATTAAGCTTGGTAGACTTCTTTGAGAAAGTCACCAAAGCCCTGGATGAAGGTAAGACAGTGCCCACCAACTATCTTGACCTAGCCTAGGCTTTTGACACAATGCCCCACTCAGGTTTAATTGAGAAGCTCTCCCAGCTGGGGATTAACCCTTACATCACTAGATGAGTAGCCAGTTGGCTAACCGACTGAACACATTTTGTCAAAGCTGATGACTCCACCTCTACCAGTACACCAGTGGCGTACAACAAAGATCTGTGCCAGATCCTTTACTGTTTGGAATCTATTTCCCAGAAGTTCAGGCTAAAGTAGAAGGCTTTCAGCTTACCAAGTTTGCTGATAACTGCAAATTGGGTATAATCACTGAGTCCCCCAATTATGTTAACATATTACAGGAGGGGCTAAAACAGACAAATGATTGGTGCCAAAGCCATGGTCTAAAATTAAATGCAAAGAAGTGCATAGGTTCACAGGTTCATAGTTTCATAGGTAGGTACTAGGCTATTGGCCTGAGGGTCTACGTAAGCCTAGCCAACAAGGTTCCCTGGCTTACGCCACCTAAGAAAGATATTTTCCTGTGCCACTGTTGAGCAGAGACACAGAAGTGATCCCTGGGGTGTATTTCCTATTTCCCATCCACTCATCAAGATTTTTCTTGAAGAGTGCTAATGAAGAACTTTGCTTGACATAGATGGGTAGCCTGTTCCAGAGTATGGGAAGTCTCTGGGACAGGAATCTATCCCTCCAGCATGTCCTGTTTATTGTGGTGACAAGGTTTAGGTCCCTAGAGCATGTAACGTGGAGGGATTGGGATTTCTTTAGGTGTAGCATGTCCAACAGCTCTGGGTTTGACATAGCTTTATATGTTAGGCAGAGATCACCTCAGAATAGGCGATATGCTATGGAGTGAAGCTGGAGTTTTTTGAGATGGTCAGTGTAGGGCATCTGTTTGAGACCAGTAATCCTCTTTGTGAGGTACTTCTGTGGCCTTTCCAGCTACTGCAGATGTCTTGTGAGGTACATTCCAAAAGGGGCATTATACTCTATAATGGGTCTAATTAGTGTCGAGTAGAGGAGAACAAAGACCTCATTTTTTCTGGATGAGAACCCTTTTATGATGATGTGTGCCATGTAGAAGGACTTCCTGACTACTGTGGTGATGTGACTATCAAAGGACAGACTACTGTCCACCTGGGTCCCAAGGTCTCTTACCACACATTCGGTGTTATGTAGACTGCTGTCTATGTAGTAGTTCATGGGTACAGAGTTTTTACCAAAGGGGATGACAATGCACTTTTTGGCACTGAGCTTGAGGCCATGGCTCTGACACCAGGCATCTGTCTCATTAAGACCCTTTTGTAGGATTTCCACATCATTTGGGGACTTGACTATGGCTCCTAGTTTGCAGTCATCTGCAAACTTCGTTAGCCAGAGGCCTTCTGTGTTAGCCTGTACTTCAGAGAAGTAGATACCAAACAGGAGAGGTCCCAGGACTGAACCCTGTGGTACTCCACTTGTCACTGGTTTGAGGTCAGATTTGGAGTGTGCAACTTTTACAGTGTGGGTTCTGTCAGTGAGCCAGTTGGCAACCCATCTTGTGACATAGGGATTTATACCTAGCTTAGTGAGTTTAGCTATAATTCCAGAATGGGGGATGGTGTTGAAAGCCTTGGCAAGGTCAAGATAAGCTGTGTGAACCACCTTACCCTACTCTACGGCTTTGGTGACTACCTCAAAGAAGTTGATCAGGTTCAGGAGGCATGATCTGCCTTTCACAAACCCGAATTGGGTGGGATCCAGAGTTTGGAGGTTACCAATGTCTTTGTTTATGAGTTCCATGATGATACATTGCATGGCCTATCATCTCCTTTGGCAAAGTGGAATTCCCTGCTAATTACAGTATTGGCAGCACCACCCTAAGTTCAAACCCAGTGGTGCAAGATCTGGGAACACAAGTAGATAGCAATCTGAATGTCAACCACCCAATTTCTATAGTGGTAAGAAAAGCCCATGTTGCACATCTCATAAGTAAGGGCATCTCATCCATGTCTAAGGATGTTATAACTCCACTGTACTCAACCTTCATCAGACCATTAATAGAATACAATGCTCCCTTTTGCATGTACCTCACCAGACACCTGTAGCAGCTGGGGAGACCACAGAGATTTCTCACCAAGAAAATATAGAACCGCATATCGCCTACTCAGAGGTGATCTCTGCCTAAAATACAAAGCTATGACAAACCCAGAGCTGTTGGACATGCTCCACATAAAGAAATCCCAATCCCTCCGAGCTACACGCTCTAGGGACCTAAACCTTGTCACCACAATAAACAGAACATGCTGGAGGGATAGATTCCTGTCCCAGAGACTTCCCATACTCTGGAACAAACTACCTATCTATATCAAACAAAGCTCCTCATTAGCACTCTTCAAAAAAAATCTTGATGATTGGATGGGAGATAGGAAACTCACCCCGGGGATCACTTCTGTGGCTCTGCTTGACAGGGGCACAGGAAAATAATTTTCTTGGGTGTAAAGCAGAGCTCCTCAGTACCCCTATTCAAGCCAACCTAGATAAATGGATAGGGGACCTCAAATTCACCCCAGACTGGCACCCATACCCCTCATGGACAGGGGTAGTCATTGTTGATCATGGTCTCGCCCTGCAAATTATGTCCATCTAACAAGGACAATTGGGGTGACTCAGGATAAACATAGACTTGTTCTGTGAATTACGTCTGTCTAACCAGGAACAATTGGGACAACTTGGGATTAACATGGCTAGGCTTGTAAGGGCTCTATGGCCAATAGCCTAGTAACCTCCTATGACACTTGAAAATGTATACAGAGGAAGGAGTTTACTATGGTTGTCTATGAAAAGAGTGTGAATGTGAAATCTTGTGAGATTTGCTATCTGATAGTTTTATTCATGTAGTGTTTTAAGCTATTATGTCGTGGATACATTAATAACAGAAAATCAGTAGAAATGATTCAGAAAGTACATATGATGCAAGTCAAAATGGTAAAGAAATATTATGTAGAGAAGCATGAAAAATTATTTTCCTCAACAAACAAACCATCACATACAGATACACACACAGACATACACACACACTCAGGATCAGTTCAGACACACAGACACACACGCTCAAGATTAACACAGACATAACACATGCACAGAAACAGACACACACACACACACACACACACATGTACACACACAGACAATCCAATATAAAAGGAGCATTTAACTGTCTGACAGGAGGGGTAGTATACATACACTGCACTCTGTCAACAATGCCCTGCTTTCTAAATAGGCAAAACAGAGCGCAAGTTCAAAGAAAGAATTACTGAACATCTATAAGACATTAAGAAAAGAAACAAACAATGCCCTAGCCAAACACTTAATGGAATGGCTAGACCACATTTTAAAAATGTGTAATTATGGAAAACTAGGTGGTGGCCCATGGCAACTTAAGTTGGAAGAACGTGAGTTATACTGGCAGCTCACACTTAATACAAGTTCTTGGCCAGGGATTAATGACCAGATTTCTATTAGCTGTCTTTTAAAACTAAGAACTTTAGAAAGATGATATTGCTACCTTTTTTATCAGGCAGATTTTCTCAGTAAAGAATTTACTATTTAATGATTGCGCTTACATAAAACTTTTTATTATTGTTTGGTAAAAGAAAGTTTTACAGGTTGATATATTCAGATATTCATCCTTTGATTTTTATTTCAATTTTGAATGTATTGAATATATTGCCTTAATGGATGATTTGTTCAGGGGATTAGGCTGTCACATGGCTTAAAGCTGATCATATTATTTTGCATGTTTTTGGCCGTCACATGATTTTAAGCTGATCACATGATTTTTAAAAGCTTTGGCTGTCACATGATTTTAAGCTGATCACATGATTTTAAAAAGTTATCACATGACCTTTTAGAATTGTATTTAAACAGTGCATATGTTTGGTTCACTTCATCTGAAGATGTTTTGTTATAAAATAAAATGAAAGCGCTAATATTATGTTTTAAGTTGTTGACCTGGATTTGTTGGAATTTCTGTGGCCTTGCATGTTTTTTTTTTTATCAGTTTGTCTTCTGTTTTGGCTTGTATTATAGATGAGGCTGGTCAGGCTTATGTGTCTGTAATTCCACAGGTTTGTTGCTAGGCCACCTTTGTGGGGGCAATAACTGTTGCTGTACTCCATTCCACAGAAACAAAACCTGTAGTTAGACTATGATTGAAAAGGGTACGTAATGGTGATGCTAGTTCATGTTTTAGCCTGTTTTGATGACCTGTTCTTCAGATATGTAGGGTCAGGGGTGAGGGATGAGTTTAGGCCAAGGTTTGTGATGGATTTGGAGGGGATAGGGGTGAAATTTTCACCAAACCTATCTGCTAGACCCTCTGTGGGGTCAGTGTATGTGATACTGTTGGTCACTAGTTCTGCACATGCTTGAGTCCTACCTTTTAATCTAAGTACGTAGCTGTAAAAGGCCTTATGGTTATCCTTGGCTGTGCTAGCTAAGTTCTTTCAAAGAGACCCTTTGAGGATTTGATAAATTGTCTTATTTGCCTGTTGAGGCTGAGGAGGGTGCTTTTCCATTTTTGGGGTTTTGTCTTTGTTTTCATGCACAGCAACTTTTTGTATCTATTGCAAAGTTTGTTGATGCTGGTTGTCCACCATGGTGGCTTATTTTTACCTGGGGATCTGGTTTTGACTCTTTCTTGTACAGTCGAGTCTATACACTTATGCAAGTGATTGTGCAAGGCTTTAGTGTAAGCTTCAGTGCAGTTACCAGTTCCAGCTGGGGGTGGAGCTCAGATTGCATTTATACCTTTACTTAGGAGGGTATAGTTTGCCTTGGTGAAGTTTTTTAGTCTGATTTCGCCCTTTGTGAGTTCTGGTGTTAGTGTCAGCTTGAAGGTGACTGATTTGTGGTCAGGTTTTAAAAATGAGAGTCCGATGGTTGTAGTACTGCATCTGTTTGACATGTTAGTGAGGACCAGATTAAGTATGTTTGCTCCTCTTGACAGGGTATGAACAATTTGTTCCAGGGCATTTGAGTAAAAAAGTCAAGGAACTTCTGGCCTAATGGGTTCAGGCTTGAATACATTTCCCAGTTGATGGTGGGATAATTAAAATCCCCCATAACCAGACTATTTGATAATATTTGGATTGTCTCCAGTTTGGTCAAGTAGGCTTCATGCGGTTCATGACCCATGGAGGGGGATGTATAATTATCTATGACTTGAATGGGGGTCTTACCCACCATAACCTGAACTTGGAGTAACTCCATGGAGTTTTCCAGTCTAACTAGATGGGAGGTGAATTTATCTGTAATGTAATTACAGTACAAATAGCCCATAAATTTGGTGTAAAACTAAACCAGTAAAACACAATAAAAAAGTTACATCTGGAGTGAAATTAAACTAGTACAATACAACCAAAAAGATACATTTGGTGTAAACAGAAATAAGTGAAAAGATACATTTGGTATACAAAGAAAAGAAACAAGTAAGCCCAGGGATATAATTGGAGTTAGTGTTTGCCCCGCTGCGCTCACCCTCGCTACACTCGGGCTCACTCCGCTCCCTTCCCTGCCCCCTATTCCTACCCACCCCCACTAATTCTACATTTCAACTAAATTTAGCCACTCCCCTCATGCTAACCAACAATCACTGAATCTATCCCACCACTGTACCCATTTCCTTCTCTTTCACTATTCCATATCCTGTAAAGCACAGTTTTCCTTCTAACTACCTTACAATCACAAACAATACCTCTCATCATCATCCACCATACCCACCCCATCCCAAGCAGATCTCTCACTTATGACCAAACCCAACCAAACCATGCCCAAACCCACATACATACACCTCTTACTATTGCTCCTAGGTGTATACACCCTCCCACTGCTAACTTCTATTACCAACCACCAAAAACAACTTAATTTTATCCACATACCAAACAAACTACTTCCACTAACATTATTACAACACACCCTTTTACTCAACTAGTCTCATATCACTACAAAACCTTCTTTATTCACCACTATGCACACAGATTACAGCCATCACACTACCAGTCCCAAACAACTATAAAGAACTTTAAGATCCTAAACAAACTACTCAAACTCTATTTTTACCTCAGAACCCAACTCATTAGATGCGGTGATATACACCCAAACCCAGGCCCACAAAATCTAGGAGTTCCAACCCTCAACCTGAATGATACCCTACTCCGCCAAGACAAATCTAGGCTCCTCATTTTAAATTTAAATGTCATAAGTATACTAAACAAAGTCCATGACCTTCATGCACTGTTCTCCTTTTATCAACCTGAGATAGTCATACTAACAGAGAATTGGCTTAAACCAGGCAACCACAACAATGAAATCACTCCATCAGCTTACAATATAATTCATAGTGATAGAATAGGTAAAAAGGGGGGGGGTGTTGCTATAGTGTATAAACCTCACCTCATCCTTGAGAAAGTAGACATAACCCCAGACTTCGATAAAGTTGAACTCACTCTAACAAAACTAAAACGCAATGATAATAAACACATCAACATCATAGGATGCTACATCCCTCCAGGCAACAATATCCTCATTACAGAAAAACTCCTAGAATGGATATCTAACTCCCTCCCCCAGGAAAGCATAGTATTAGGAGACCTTAATACTGACTGGAAAAACTGTTCTAGTCATAACCCACTGTCCCATATTAACCTACATGGCCTAACCCAACTCATCACTTCCCCCACAAGAACAGACAAGAGAACCAAACATCAATCCACTCTAGATTGGATACACGTATCCCACCCATCCTTGATATGCCTAGCAGGGTGTCTACCAGATATCCTGAGTGACTTTAAGCCACATTGTCACTCAGATCAAAATTTGACCCAAATATCTAATTAGAAACAAAAAACACCTTAACCTCTCCAACTTTATAAACAACCTAAAAATGTGCAACTGGACCCCCCTAGAAAATCTACCTCTTGATGAAGCTGTACTATATTTCAGTACTACCTTCTTAAACACCCTTAACCATCACTCCCCCTCCAGAACAACAAGAATTAAAACTAAATATGCCCCCTGGTTAACCCTAGACACAAAATCCCTCCTCAAATAAAGAAACAAGGCCAGGACCAACTACCTCAACAGTAAATCCCAACTGAAGAAACAAATATACGTTGAACTACGTAACAAAGCCAAAAAACTCACCAAAACAGACAAAACATCTTACTACTAAAAGTTACAGGATAAGCACAGTAACAACCCACAAAAATGTTGGGCAGCAATTAACTCTATTCTACGACCAGGTAAAACAACTACCCCAACCCCAAAAATAGATAACAACCAAGAAGACATCCCCACTCAATTTAATAAATACTTTACAGAAACCATCCAGACCCTTGCAAACAACCAACCCTATGACAACATCCCCACCCCTGCAAATCCACCCCCTCACCCCAACTAACAATTGCCCCAAGTTCAGCTTCCACCCAGAACCAACCAAATCCATTGAAAAACTGCTCCACAAGCTCAAACCAATGTCTCTAGCCACAGATAAATTACCCACTGAATACCTCCACCTGGCTCCAGAAGCCATATCATATCCTGTCTCCATCCTAATTAACAGATCCATCTCCGAGTGGATAGTACCCAAGCTAGGGAAAATATCACATATCATCCCTCTACATAAAGGGGGGACCTCCCTGGAACTCAATAACTACCGCCCTATAGACATACTACCCCCTTTATCTAAAATTTTAGAGATGGTAATACACAAGCAACTAATGAAATATCTCCTAGAAAATAATCTAATAGCAACACAAACACATGGTTTTAGACCCTTCCATAGCACCACCACCGCACTAACAGAATTCACCAACATTGTCAATACTCACAGAAACAACGGACTCCTTGTATCTGCCACCTTCCTTGACTTGTCCAAAGCATTTGATATGGTTAACCACAATAAACTCCTTCTTTCACTAGCAACTCTAAACCTTACCACCCCTGCCATCTCCTGGTTCAAAAACTACCTAGAGGGAAGAAAACAAGCTGTTATGTGGCAAAACCAAATCCCCCCCCCACCAGTCTCCATAGGAGTACCCCAAGGCTCCTTCCTGGGGCCACTTTTTTTTAACCCTCTTCACCAATCATTTCCCAAACAGTATTCCTAAAGCCTCAATAGTACAATATGCAGATGATACCACCATAAAATGCGCAGCCAAATCAATTGACATCCTTCACTCCCTAACACAAGAATGCTTTTCCCTAGCAGAATCTTGGATTACAAACCGAAGGCTCTTTCTGAACCCAAGTAAAACAAAGCTAGTACTCTTTAGTTCTCACAGAGCCACACCTCCCACTGATTCTTTTGTCATCTCCTCCTTTAACAAGACCACAATCACCGCCACAAATCTTACCAAGCTCTTAGGGGTTGAAATAGATAATCACCTTAGATTTGACCTACATATTTCTATAGCCATAAAAAAGTACATAAAAAACTTGGCCTACTGTATCACAATAATAAATTCCTCACTGACCACTCCAAAACTGCAATAGCAAGGACTCACCTCACCTTCTACCCACCCTACTTTATGCCTTCCCCGTGCTTACAAATCTCCGCAAATCTGACCTAAACAAACTTGATAGTTGTTATAATAAGATAGCCAAATTTGCTGCAACCTCTCCCATCAGAACACATCACTGTGAATGCCTAAAAAAACTCAGTTGGCTAGAACTACCACTACTACTTCAACTCAATCAACTATCACTAAACCACAAAATAATACATAACTCTGAAAACAGACCAGCCCTACAAAATCTTTTGCAACCCCATACAACCGCCAGGCCCTTGAGGTCTAGCACACAAAACCTCCTCAAAGTAACCAAATATAACAATGAAGCTGGTAAGTCTGTCTACAGCCACTGTATAGCAAAAACCTGGAACTCCCTTCCTGCCCACATAACTGACAACAAATCCCCATCACAGTTCAAGAAACTTGTTAAAACTCACTTTTTGAATAATCAGCTGTACTCCTGTATCCGCCCTGGCTAATGTCTCATTAGAACACTTCACCTAACTTAAGTAACTTTGCTAAGCCAACCAATCAAAGTACTGTATCCAGTTAGGACTGTTAATCTACTGCTCATCCCATCTCTCCAGGAGTTAGGGAAAACTACCCCAGCAATGTTGTGCTTTCCATAAGCAACTAAAACCAGAAGACATATTGTAAATCAATTTGTTATCCTTCTCAACTAAAACCACGCGAAGACATATAGTAAATCAATCTATCCTTCTCAACTATAGCGAGCATCATCTGCTATCTTGGAGCCTTATTCTACATCTTTCTGCTTTTACTCTGATAGTATATCTATCACAGGAATCCTAAACTTAGGAATATCTTCTAAAATTTAATATTATATTGTAGAGAATGAATGTATCCTATCTGCTAATTAATATGTATGTCAAAGTCGCTTCTATGGAAATTTATGCCAAAAGTCTGTCCTTAAAACTATGTTTTGTAAAACATTGTTCTCTTGGAGCTTTTCTCCCCGGGCCTCCACTGAAAATGGACTTGTAATCCAGCTGGACTCTCCTGGTCAACAAATGTAAAATAAATAAAATAAATAAATAAATAAAATTCGAAACACTGCCTCCTTTGGTTCTCACATGTTCATTTTGTGATCTGAAGGTGTGGAAGGCATTGTAGCCTTGCAAGGCCAGGGTACTCTTTGAGCTCTTGAACCAGGTTTCTGTGACTGTACAGACATCTGCATCTTCCAGTATTAGAAGTGCTTCCAGGGTGTGCAGTTTTTAGTTTAAGCTCCTAGCATTTAGCAGCATGACCCTTATTTTGTTATAATTGGCAAATTTCATATCAGTAAGTTTGTTTTTGAGACTTTTCCTTAAAAAGGCATGATAGGGGAAGCAAGCGCCTTTGCCAGCAGCCAAAAGTCTAGAGATGCCAGGTGCAAACCATCTCTGGCAAAGCAGTGAGTTTTGTCGATCATGGCTTCCAAGGCTGACAGGAACTGCATCCCCTTTAAATGACACCAAAAACTAAGTCAATTATTGAAATCAATAATTTTTCTGTTTATATTGTGGCATTATTCTAGGTGAGGGTAGTATGCTGCTCAAGGCTAGGGACATACCTGCCTGGGGCATGTACTCAGACAGCCAACATGAACTATGAGAGTCATACTGGTACTTGTTGCTGAGAGATCTGAGTGCATGTGTGATCTGACGAATCCTGGCACCTGATAGGCAGCTGACTGTGACTTTCTCCTTGTCCAACCTGGTGAGTGGGACATCCATGTGTCTCATTATTGAGTTTCCGATGACTAGAAAATGTGTTTTTTCAGTGTTACTCTTTATGGGCTTGGTAGGTGAGACACTAGTGCTGCTATGTGTCATGGCTGCTGTGGTAACTGTGTTAGATGTAACAGCCTTATGTTTAGGAGGTCTCTAGTGTCTCAGTAGGTTTTCTCAGAGAACCTCCATGTATGTTGACTTTTGTGTTGGATGAGTACTATGTGTATGAGTCATGGTACTATGTGCATGTGCAGTGGTGGGTGAGTTGACAACCTCTTCCTTGTTACTGTTTTGAGTACGAGAGAGCATGGATTCAAGATTCTTGGAGTAGATACAATCATCTCTCATACTCTGTACTAGAGTGAGTTATTAGTAGAGGATTGTTGGTGTACATGAGGCAATTGCTACACTGCCTCAAGAGACCCAAGTCAACAAGATTGGCTGGAGAAACAAGGGAGATCCAACTGTTCATAATGCTTGGGTGAAGACTGTTGTCACTGGTGGGTCTTTTCAGGATCGATCAAGGAAGAGCTAAGTGGATGGATATTTCTGCCTGATTTTTTTTTTTTTTTTTTTTTGGTATTTTAATAGGTTTCAGCTCACTAGGAATATTTCTTTGACTGGGGAAACTACTAAGGATGAGGGCTACAGTAATGTGCTACAATTGTAACTAGGGGAAAAATTCTTGAATTAATCTGGCAGCCATGGCCCACAATTGCGCAGCAGTGCAAGCTGCTGCATGACGCACAAGCAGAAACCTGCTCAAATGCAAGGCTTAAATACAACATGACAACAGTAGTTTTGTTCTTATGCAGATTGTGAAGGAGTTGTTTGGTATGCTGTTTTTTTCTGTTATGTATCTTAAAAAACATTCTGATGCATACTAGAATCCTTCACTAAACCTGTATTATTCATGCAAACTTTTGTTTCTAAAGGACAATATATAGCTAGATAGCTAGATAGATAAACAGATAAATAAATAGATAGATATACATATAGATATCCTAAAATAAGTTTTAATTTTGTTAATGTTCTTTTGTTATTCAGTATTGTGAGTGTTTGATGACACCCATATATAGATATATACAAATCAAATAAACATTAAATATATATAAATAAAACCATAGTAATACATCAAGCATCCTCCTACAATCCCAGAATCTCTAGCCAGTCAGGATCAGTTCTTCAAACACCTGAATCCAAACGTCATGCTTCTGCCTTTCTTTCTCGTTACTTGGCCCTAACATTTGTGATTCACTCCCTCAACACTTTAAATTTACATCATCCTTCCCTAAGTTTTTTGCTGTACTAAAATGTCAACTAAAAATCTAAGCTAAATGTACTCGGCAACGTTGTAGGACATAATAGCCAAGATAAGGCTTACTCTTCCTGCATATTTCACTTCCATAATGCCTTTTACTTTCTCTCCTACATTTCAGGACTGCTACATCATGACATTGTAACCATTGTGCATATTAAATTATTTATTTTATTTGTTTACCGGGTAATGTCCGACTGGGCATGAGGCCCATTTTCAGTGGAGGCCTGGGGAGAAAAGCTCCATACATACAAATAGACAGTATTAAACAATCAATATGAACACGTATTAATCAACAATGTACAAAGCAAGTCAGTAAAGAAATTAGTTATATAACAATAATTAGCAAATAATAACACATTTAACAAAAAATGGCAATTAGTGATAAAAACTGGCCACATGAGTTAATAGTGAGAACAGTGTGATACAGTAATTGCAAGATAGAGAAATGCATTCTACATAACAGTTAAAGGCAAAGCAGTATATGTGTATACATTGCTAACTGAAACTGAATCTAGAATCAAGATAGCCTTCAGCAGTTAATAGTTGTAGCTGTGAGAATGTGCTAGTTTAGGGTAATGTAAGTGAGTAGTAGGTAGCTTAACCAGGAGTATGGCAGAAGCAGAGCCAGTGTTTTGCTACATGTTCCTTAAGGAGGTTTTTAAACTCATGAATGCTGGGTTTTTTTAGTCATAGGTTGAGGAAGAGTGTTCCACAGTTTAGCAATTTTATGGGAAAAAAGGGCAGTGCCCTGTGTGTTGTGGGCTTGGATAATCTTTAACAATAGTTTTTTTGAGGATCTTAGATCTCTAGGATTGCTGGCCAGCCACGGTGGTGCAGTAGTTAGCATTGCCACCTCACAGCAAGAGGTTCTCTAGTTTGATTCTCGGCTGGTGTGCCTTCTGTGTGGAGTCTGCATGTCCTTCCTGTGGTCGCGTGGGTTTCCTCCGGGTGCTCCGGTTTCCTCCCACATTCCAAAGACATGCAGTAGGTGGATTGGACACTCTAAATTGGCCCTAGGTGTGAGTGTGTGCATGTGTGTGCTTTGTGGAAGGTTGGGTGCCAGGCTGGCAACTCAATACTGTAAAACTCCACTGCCAATCATGAGCAGACAGATGATTCGCTGTGGCGACCCCTAACCGGGAAAAGACGAAAGAAGAAGAAGAAAAAATAAGATCCCTAGGATTGCTGTTGGGTTGGACTAGATTGGTGAGTGTCGGGCAGTTGTTAGGTTTGTGAATTATATTGTAAGCTATGGACAGTTGGTTAAATGTTAAAAGATTTGGTAGTTCTAACCATTTAAGTTGGGAGAGTACAGAACAGTGGTGGGTTCTGTAATGGTGGTCTGTGGCAAACTTAGCGATTTTGTTGTAGCATGATTCCAGATTATTTGTGTCAGATTTACAAATGTTTGTAAATACTAGGGAGCTATAGAGGTGGGTGGAGAGTAGATGTGTGCGGGCAGTGGCTAGTCTGGCGTTGCCTGTAAGGTAAGCTTTAAGCCTGTAAAGGATGCCAAGTTTGGAGTGGACTCTTTTGATGGTGAGGGAGACGTGGGTGTCAAACCTTAAATCGTTAAATGTTTGTATATATTGTTTTGTTAATATTGTAACCATCACTGTTTTAAGACTATTATGTACTTATCTTTATAACTATTTGTACACTCTCCAAGGCTGCGATTGAACTGATCATTGCTCTAGCCTAGCAAACCCAGTCAACAAATACATTTGTTTATCATCCTGAAGTGCATTTTCTTACATACAGTCTAGCCTTTAGAGAAAAATTTATAAAACAAGCAGCCATATTTAAATACTTTCCAAGTTTTTCTTGTCTGTAACTAATTCTTTAGTATCTCAGCACCTTTTTTGGCTTTATTTCCACTAGGAATAATTTGCAGTTCCTTATACATCATATCAGCCACTGTAGCAAACACTTTCATGGTGAATTATTATATATTGATGACTAGGGAATGCAGGCAGGAAGGCCAGTAAATTTGACACTCATAACTAAGACTGGCAGTAGAGATCCCACACGAAGCTAACAAATTTAGAGCCTTTTGTAAAGTCAACAAAGCTGGCATCTCTTTCTAGATGAAACAAGAAAAAAGACCATACATAGATGCATGCATAGGAATGTAGTGTCCAACTAGTTAGAATTATAAGGTACAATGGGAAAAAAACACTTTTTTTAAATATATTTTTATTCCATTTTCCTCTTTTTTTAATACAAAAAGAAAATAAACAGAAATATATAAAGAAATACTGAGGGATGTCATCAGTTCTCATATGGGAAGGAGAAAAAATGGAAACAAAACACTAAATTATGTGATTTTTGAGAGAACAAACAAAAGACTGTGAGAAGAAAATATAGGAGTGGAAAAAAGGCACATGCTACTAGGCTTGCCCTAGCCATGTCATTTTGGACTAGGAAAAGATAAAGAAATGTTACTATTTAGTGTTGCAAATAACATGGTAACAGATTCTATACTCCTTGGAAGCATTCATTTATAGTATATAGCCATTACAATAACTGCACAGCTATGCAGGTATAACCCAGATAGTTAATTAGATAGATCGGTAAGATAGGTGCTCTTTTGCTCCCTTTTCTTTCTTCCTTGCATTACACATTTATCTATAATACTTTTCTTAAAACTAGAGTTAGATATGAACATGGAAGCTCTGGCAACATGAATGAATAACAAAAAATCAAGGCTACTATTTACAAATGGATATAGATAGACAGGCATGCAGATACACATGTAAACAGACAGACAGACAGATATTTTCTCCTATTTTTCCTTCTTGTAGAATATATTCATACATACATACTACTTCATAAAATTGGAGACAAACTGCAAACCTTAATAATATGTACTAACCCTAACCATGCTCCTGCCCCTAACCTAAATATTAAATAAAAAAAAAAAAAAATTCCCATAACATTACCACTATTTAAACAAATTTGAGCTGAATGTGGTCGGATTTTTGGGTAGTGCATCAGAATAGGAAATTTGTTTCCTTTTTCGATGTACTATGTGCGAATCAGTTGTATTAGCAATATAATGATTGGTCAATAATGTTTTGGCTTCTTTTTTGTGTCAACCAAGTAATACGATAATCAATCACTTTATATATATATATATATATATATATATATATATATATATATATATATATATATATGGGTCTACTGTATAACTTCAAAAATACACTTCTTCGAAATTACACAGTAGACCCTGGGTTACACCAAAGTGCACTTACTTGAAAGTGCACTTTTGTGAAACCCGCTTCAGCGAATGGCCTACATACTGCAGTTTAGTGCAGTAGTCACGGACCTTAGGGTTAGGGCACAGGTCATGGTAAGGGGATAGCTAGTAGGGCCTTACCATGACCCATGCCCTAACCCTAAGGTCCGTGACTATCACACCACAGTGGAGTACACAGAACGTTTCCCTACTGTCCTCCACTGTGATACGATATGTTCACAGAAGCAGTGTTCTCAGAAGTGCACTTTCGAGTAAGTGCACTTTCGCGGCACACAGGGCCTGCTGTGTAATTTCATAGAAGTGTATTTTAGAAGTTATACAGTAGGCCCATATATATATATATATATATATATATATATATATATATATATGTAGATATTTCTATATTTTTACACACACACACATACTGACACAGGCACACACGAGTGTCTGAAAACTGATGAAATAAATTGAACTCACCATAAATATATTTCTAAGCTACATTTGAAGTCTGTATATCTTCTATTAGCTTAGTTCTACCAGGCATTTCAGAGAACACTCCTTTACTTCTTAATAAAAATACTCACACCTGCATTTGCATTTTTGGGAAGAATTTCTCTAGCTGTACTTCAGTTAGACTTTCCCTGGTGTCTTTTGTATAAACTTCAGCTTGCAAGGTTCTCATACCTTTTCCATGGTTTCAATACATTAATATGATAAATTTGCTCCACCTTTCTCTTTCTCGTTTGCTTTCCTGACTGCATAATTTTATTCTTTCCATCATCTTATGTGTCACATGACATTTGGCCAGAATGTATTGAATGTAAGAGCACCAACACTGTTACCTGATCTCCCTGGTTAAATTCTCAAAGCTGGGCATTCTTAGTATAAACTTGTCCTAAGCTCTCTGTGTGTTTCCTTACTATCGAGATTACCAACATTAATCTAAAAAACAAGCTAACATGATGTTCTATCAAATTTTAAAATGGTGCCTTTTCCTCTTCCTAAATTTCAATAGGAATGTTAAACAACCCTCTCACATGCTGTCATACAGAATATCCAGTGGTGTAAACCAGGTGAAATTTGAGGCACCTCACTGATTGCAAGCCATAAGTAGCGTAGACATTTGTCCCAGTTTTTACCATCTGCTTCAGCACATTCCTCAGCATGGTTTTCAGTGTTTTATTACACTTGTCTTCTACTTTGTCAGTCTGTGGATGGTAGATTATCGGTTTCATCTGTTTGACTTTAAAGCTCATTGATATAACTTGCGCAGTACTCTGGACATAAAAAGAGGACCTCGGTGAGTATTCTGTCCTTAGGAATAGTTATTCTTTAGAAAGACAGTAGCAATTCTCTGTCAACAGTCTTAGCATTACCTTTGTCTAATGACACTGCTTCTGGAAATTTGGTAGCAGAGTCCAATAGACTACGTACCAAACTAGGACACAGCACCACTACTGCCCTCCTCTCCTTCATAGTTACAGTCAACCGAGCACAGGATTCTGGCAAAATAATCACTTCTCTTTTCCTAGACCTCTCCAAAGCCTTTGATACCATTTCCCATATCATCCTCCTCTCCAAACTATCCACCCTCCACATTTCTCCACCTACCCTACAATGGATCAATAGCTATCTCTCCAAAAGGCAGCAATCTACCAAATGGCAACAATATTACTTTCCCCTCCTCATTACTTCCACAGGGGTACCCCAATGCTCCATATTTGGTCTTCTCTTATTTAACATCTTTATTAACAACATTCACTCCACTCTCCCACAATGCTCAGTAATCCATTATGCTGATGACTCTACAATAATATGCACTGCAAATACCAGATCTGAACTCCAGCAAATCACCCAGAATACCCTCACCTCTACTGAATCTTAGATGCTAAACAATCATCTTGCCCTAAATCCAAAAAAAAAAAAAAAAAACTAAACTAGTACTTTTTACCCCTAAGAAAAAACACTCACCTAAATAAAAACTTTTCACTATACAAGCCCAAGACAATACTACTATAGAAGCTGTCCCACACACTAAATTACTAGGCATTATTATAGATGTGATCTTAACTTTGACCTACACATAAACAATAGCATCATAAAAACACACCAAAAGCTCGGTATGCTCTACAGGTACAAACACTTTCTTAGCCTCTCTACTAGACAAACCTTGCAACCACCTTTGTATTACCCTCTCCTTTATAGCACTGTCTCCTCACTAATGCCAAACATTCTGCAAAATCCAAACTTGAAATGTGTTACAACAGAATAGCCAAATTTGCCACCAAGGCCAAATTTTCATCCCACCACTGTAAGTCACTGAAACAATTAGGCTGGCTGGAACTCCCCCACCAGCTCTCATTCACCCAACTAACTACAGCCAATAAATAATCTACAGACCCACAGACTGCCCTGCTCTATGAGTACATACTCACCCCATACAAACCCAGCAGGCAATGAAGATCTGAAAATCATCTACTTCTAAAATTAGAAAACCCCAACTTACCTGCTGGTTAACTCCTCTATTCCTTCACAATTGCCCAACTATGGAACTTTCTTCCACCTTCTATAAGTAACACAGGCAGCACAGCCACCTTCAAACAAATACTGAAAAATCATCTCAACTCTTCCTGGCTATGTACCTGCTCTATAACCTAACCTCCTCCTTCTCCTTATGTGATAACTAAACTCCTATGCTTTTTGCTACTGCTGACTGATGATATTTTCTCCATAATTAGGTTCATAGGTTCATACTAGGCTATCTGCCCGAGGGCATTTACAAGCCTAGCCCATCGTTTTTTTTGGCTATGCCACCCCTTTAGTATGGGGAACTACGGTTTGACATTATTATAATTTTTATCACTTGTTGATACTGATACAATAATGCTGTTTAATATATCTCTGTTTATACCTCTCTGATTAAATTCATCTGGCAACCAACAAAAGTCCTGCTTTTATGTATATATTCTGTCTATATCACTGTAATCACTATGTGTAACACTGTATCTACTTTTGTACCAATTAATGTTTAATATTTTCTGTATCTTTGTTCTTGTTGGAGCTTTTCTCCCCAGGCCTCCACTGAAAATGGTCTCTTTTAGGCCCAGTGGACTTTCCCTGTAAAGAAATGCAATAAATAATAAATAAATACAATAAATAAAGTAATGATAAACATTGCTAAATTTTATTAATGGCCCTGTGACATCCATAGCAATACATTCAAAGAGTACTACTTCTATAATCGCCATTGGAAACATTATATTTTTAAATTTAATGTGGAATGCAGTTTTCTGCTATTCTAGACAAGAACTATAGTAGTTTATTTATATCTTTTAGTATGCCTAGCAAGTAAACTCTATCTAAGATCCTTGCCTTAGTTTTGTCCATCCCCAGGTGACCTCCTAACATGGAACTATGAGATAGCTTTGCTACTCATATCATCAGCATACATCCAGGTTCTATCCTTGCCCACTAGGTCTACTAGACTCACCTTAACCCCCTTCTTGCTAACCTCAACCTATGTCCAGGCCCAGTGAGGAGAGTGAAAACCTTGTTTTAGGTAGGTGGGTAGTGTTTTCCTTATTCCCTAACCATTTCTCTTATCCCTGCAAACACTTGCGCCATTTCCCAGAATGGATGTGTCAGGATGCATGCTGACATATTTTATATCCTGCCTCTGCAATAACTGAACCAATGCCCCTGCCTCCCGTAGGCAACACCCCAACTTGCATCCCTAGCCTCTGCAGAAGATCTAGAGGGAAGTGCCCAAGTACATGCCATACGAGTGCCTCACAAGCCTGAGCCTCTAATCAACCCAGAGTTACCTGGGCTGAAGGCAAGGCTTTAGCTCTCTATGTAAGGAGCAGTTTCTTCCTCAAAACACTGGTATTGCAATCTCTTCTATATTTTCAACTCTGTAGGGCAGTCCTAAAAAGAAATCACATCTTAGTTTGCTCTCCTTCTACCTTTGTGTAAGTGGATTCAATGATCTCACTTTTTTCCTCCCCAATACTGCTGCCACATACAAATGATATGCTCAACAAATGATATTAACTAGTTTACTTTTTCATTGGTTTACAGATTCCTGCTGCTTAGAGTTCACTATCATTTGCATTTTCCAGTTTATGCAATCAGAAATAGGCTACAAACTCTAAGTTTCTGCTTATCTTACTTTCTGAACTCACTTTTTTCTCTGGGTCCACACTCAAATGTCTTCCCTTTTCTATGTCTATCATTTGTACTTCTGTGCTAACACATCTTATAAGCTTCTGTGTATACTACTGTTATGAGTTGATTTTTTTTTTTTACTTCAGACTGACTTCTCTTGCAGTTAAGGGTTTCTGTTTCTCTCTTACTGGAACAAGCTTTTGATAACAGACATGATCCTTTTCACTGCCTCTCCAAAATAAAAGTCTGGATCCTTTTTAGTTTCCCTGCCATCTACCTTCGATTGTTTTTTTTCCTGAATCCCTATATGAGTGCCTCTGTGTTGTTTCCCATACTTATACTGAATGGTTGTATTGTGCTGCTGTTCCTCCTGTATTTTTTACACTGTCAGGTTGTCACATTGTGTCTATTGATCTCCATCCTCCCATATTTTCCACAGTACTTTAAAATGGGAAGAATTATGTCCTAATATTACATCATGAGTCTAATTGAGGGTTACAGACACAGGATGTAAAACGTTTTCTTAAAATTATCTGAATTTCTACACGTATAAGAAATTCTATATTATCAAGAACGCATATTTCCTCCATGTTGTGGTTGTCATTGTGCTTATGCTTAGACTGCAATGGAAACATGCTTCTACTAAAGCTCGAATCTCCCTTCCTTCTAAAAATACAACGCATTTTACAAGCTTGATTCTAATACAGTGACATGGGACTGACTCGGTTATCGTAGTTGTAGTTTTACCTTAGTCCTTAGGAACTACTTCATCTGACACGTGCTTTTGCAATTCTCACATTATTAGTAGCACTCTCTTCAGCCTTAACAGCACAAAACTTACCAATGTAACCTTGCCCTGCATTTGTAACAAAATAGCATATTTTTGCTCTGTTTCACAGAAGATGTCACATTTCTTACTCCAGTTTTAGCCTTCAGTGCAGACAAACCAGTTTTAAACATTGTCTCCTTAGCTAATGAGCTTTCTATTTAAGTTACTTGCTTATCACAGTTCTTGGGATCACTCTGCACTGCCCATTATTATATTACTAGGGAAAACTCTTTTAAACCTTTCCACTGCTAATAGTTGCAATATTTTTTTCATTCTTGCGTGCCATGATCAAGTCAAAGCTTTCACATAGGCGATAGTCATGTAGCTGATATCTTACTGTTTTATCTCTATTAAGTCCAGTTATAAATTTTAATTGTTTGTACTTAGGAGTTATAACAGCCCTGACTAAAAGCTCCTTAAATTTAACATAGTCCATGCAATTATTTTCGTCTTTGCCTATGTACATTTTATTTGCCTTTGCCAGTCAGTTGATTCTTATTCTGTTTTGTTTCAAAGTACTCTAATGGCACCAAGTAGGACTCCAGATGATTTTCTCTTGTTAGTTTCTTTATGGATGCCACAGCTCTAGAGTTGGTAGCTACTCTGACTATCGCATCCAGTCATCACTGCAGTTGAACCAGCCTTTGCCCAGTTCCCACATGTGATTACACATTTTCTAATTTCTCCATGTTTGAGGTCAACAGTTTTAAGCATCAGGAACAAGACAGTCTCAATCATCTTGAGAATTAAGAGCCCAAATATGGTTGGCACTTGGGCACAGATTTTTTTTCTTCACTGGAAAAAAAAACTATTTTTTTGCCTTACTGATTATTTTTGTTTTGGGCCAGCCTCTCAGTGTAAAAATGCTTAATATCTGACATTTTAAGTCAGTGTGAACATGTGTCTTGAGTTCTTTAACTTTATTTTCCCATTCATAAGTATTGTATTGCCTGAAGCCTCTAAAGTTCTTCTGGAAAATATTTATGTTTTTGTGGTAAATATGTTCTACTTAGCATAGCAGTTATATTTAATTCCTTGCATGGTCTGCATTTCTCTTCTGGGTTGTATTTCTGTAAATTCCGTAACATCTGCTGCAAACTCAAAGTTGTATTTTATAGAGATGTTCTGCATATGCTTTGCAAAGGTCTGTGTTTTGTACCTGTACTTGTTTACCTCAAATGCATTCATAGAATTTTTCAGCACTATACCATTTCTATCAGTTCCTCTTCTTTCTGAGCTAATTTACATATTTAATATGTCATGTAATATATAAATAAATAAATAAATAAAATTTATTGAATTTTTAACTTCAGAACCATTGCTGAATATTCCCATTTCATCAGATTTCTATTGTGCATCTCTAAATGCTCTTGACCCACAGAATACAAGTCTGTTTTCTTTCAGGATTAAAAAGCCCATACCATTGTGACCTGCATCAACTTGCAGTAAAACTGTCTTATTTGTGTCAAAGTATATTAATGGTAGTGCAGCTGCACCCCATTTCTTGAATATTTAAAAAGTGTTTTTCCTGTTAATACCAACCATCCCAGGCTATATATTGCTCTTTCCAGTTTTCTTAAATGCATTATTATCATTCATCAAAATCTCTGTAATGCTTGTTTATCTTATGGATAAAGCATTTACACACTCGTTCTGGGTTTTTCTGCAGCAGGTGGCAGTCCCCCAGAAGTTAAAATACTGCTCATGCATTTCATTCTGTCACTGCTATGCTTACATTTATTTTTTTTAACTTGAAATTATGTTAACATTTGCCTTAGTCATTTTTGGGCATTTTTGTACTTCTGACTCCTACTTTAATAGATAATCAATTTTTATTTACAACACTTTCCAAGCCTACAGTTACTTGTGTTATAGTTATTAGGAACACCTATTGGGATGATGAAATACCAAATTGACTAGACATCCAAGGAATGCATTGCTTCTTATTGGCATGACCCAAATTATTAGAATTATATCCGAAAAGAGCTGTAGCCACGGTGGTACGGTGGTAGCATTGTTACCTCACAACAAGAGGTTCTCCCGTTCGATTCTCGGCGTGGCTTGGGAGTGCCTTCTGTGTGGAGTCTGCATGTCCTCCCCGCAGTTGGGTAGCATTCAAAAGACATGCTTGCGTAAATGGGTGTGCCTTTGTTGAAGGTTGGGCGTCGAGCTGGCACCTCGGCGTTTCATAAAAATCTACTGCCAATCATCACCAGAGTTCCGCTGTGGCGACCCCTTACTGGGAAAAAGCCGAAAAGACAAACAACATATCCTAAAAGAGCTAAGATTAGAAAAATAATATTTATATTACATTCATATGGTAGTCATTCTTGCATTAATGGCTACAATTAATGTCCTGATTATGATTATAATATGCATACAATTTTCTTTCTTAAATTTTGGGGCCCAATACTTCAAAAGTATCTGCAGACAAATTATTACACTTTGCACCTGTGTCTAGATTAAGTTCAACATTTTGCTTTAGAATGCTCAACATTCTTAACAATTTGCTGAGTTTAATTCTGTTGGCTGCCAAAAAAAGCAATCACTAAAAATGGAAATTAAAGTCTGAATCAACCATATTAGAATTAGTGAATCAGTAACAGAGATAAAAGAACTGGAAGCAAGATCTTTAGAAAAGTGTAGCAGCAAATTACATAGAAAAAAATAGGAATTGTGATAAAAAGAATAATATCTTGGAGGAAGAATGAGGTTTAAGAGAAGGCAGAAAATGACTGAGTCATGTAATCTTCGATTGGCAGTTACGGCATAGAAGGTTATATGTGATGTATAATGTTTCCAACTGAAAATATGTCAATATGGTTTGTTTTCATTTATATAAATGTGTGATTGCCTATGTCATAACCTAAACAATAATTCAATAAAGATGTCTTTTTTTTTGTTTTAAAGAAATGAATACATACTGAGAATCATGCCTAATAGACAAATTATTCAGCTCATAAGACCACATCTAAATGAATGTGTTTTTATTCTATTGTTGTACTTTATTCTATTTACTTGCTCACCAAACAATTTGGTGGAAACTGAATTATTCCTTCCTTATTTCTTACAACCTGATAAGTATGAGATGCCAAATGTTCCACAGAAAACCATAAGCCTAATTTATTACTCCAGTGCCAAGAAAACAAAAACTGATCATATTTATAGTCTTACTAATATCTTCATACTCAGGTGACATTAATCTAAGTCTAGGATCTCAGCAAACCTACCTGCCCACAATCATCATGCATCTGAAAATTGCCTCCTTTAATATAGGTAACATCAATAACAAAAGAATTACTCTAGAGTCTTAGATTCATATATTACACCCTAAATTACTAAAACTAGATTGCTCATTGCTAAAGAAGCCCATGCATCTTTACTAACACACTATCTAAAGCAATCTTGCTAAATAGGTTCAGACATACAGTAAGTTGATCTATACTCAAAATCTCAACGTTCTCTGTTGCGAGTGACTATTGATCCATTTTAATATTCCGTCTACTAGCCATAAATATTGAAAAAAGTATATATATATATATATATATATATATATATATATATATATATATCAAAATTATATCAAGAAACTGGTCTGCACAATAGTACGCACAACTAACAAGGAATAATTATTGATTCCATCTCTACAACTGAGCAAATGCTTATGAGCATAGAATATGGGTTAATATCTGGTGTTATTTTTATTGGTTTTCAACATATGTTCTAAAATAATTGACCTGTCTGTTTTACTTAATAAATATTCTGATTATGGCTTCTCAGAAACATTCCTAAATAGTTCTCCTGATATACAATTCCAGGATATTTCATATCAAAACACTAAGACATTTTTCTAAAACTTGCTACCTCCGATTTGGAGTAGCAAAATGATCAATACTTAGATCTCTGCTATGTTCTCGGTTCATTAATAATCTGCCAAGTGATTTGCCATAACTGTACGTTTCTGCTTTAAAATGGTGCTACATTACTTGGTCCCAACAATTCTATCAAAATACTTCAAAAACTATTACAAAGTGATTTGGGGCAGCATTGCAGTTACGCAACACTTAATCTGTTAAAAACAACAGCCTATCCATTAACAACTACATTAATGGCTTTAGGTACAACTAAGTGACAGAAACTAGACCTAAACCTTATTATATGAAATACCCATCTAGAAAACAGCTTGCAACAATTCAGTTCTAAATGGGTTTAGGCTATCTGTTAGAAAAGCATTTAAAATTCACACAATGCAGTGGAATCATTGCAGATATTAAACTAAATTAGCAGACATATTGCTGTAAATTGTCCCAGTTTTTATACCAATAGCTGAAGATATCGCTATTAATATCAGCACTCATGTTGACTCACTTAAGGAAATTTCAGAAAAAAATGACAATATTGTAAAACAGAAATGCTGAAAACCACATGCAATAAACCTAAAAATTAGTTACTTTCACATGGTGCAGGCTTCCCACTATCCCTTTGAAAGTGGGAACCCTCCATACTCCAAATCTTTACAAACTAACCCCACGGTCACACAACAGTGGGTAAAAGTACAAGGTCTATTAGTACTGAAAAAGTTTTCTAATGAAATTACATTTTGGTATTGGCAATTGCTGAAACAGTAGTCATTCACTAATGTCTGTATCTCAAGTCTGGAATATTTCAGTCTAGTGACAAGTAAGGTATAAACGATATGCTTTATACACTAAACAAATAGCGTAGATCACCAGTGTCTGAATATTCACAAAACCATCTTCAAGTAATAGGGAAAAAAATCTGCTATTGAACTCCTTAACTTTTAAACTGTTCAACAATTCTAACATCAGCAAATAAATTAAAAGCAAGAACTTTCCCATACTTACTGCTTACCCTAGATGGTCCCCTTTTATGTAGAACCCCATTTTACCTTGCTGTTGTTTAGATGCTCCCCTTTTATGTCGAACCCCATTCTACCTTGCTGTTGTTTAGATGGTCCCCTTTTATGTAGAACCCCATTTTACCTTCCTGTTGTTAAATGAGCATTTTCTAAGACAGTACAACCTAGCTGACATCAGGAACTGCAAGATTTACTTGTTAATTCAGAAATGTTCTTATGTAGATTCCAGCTGAAACCTATAGATTTGTATGCTTTGGAGAACAGCATGAACCACTCCCTACACTTAATTCTTTACCTACAAATGACCATTCTGTGTACAATAATGAATATACTTCACACAACTGCTTTAACGTCTATGGTATCTGTCATATTAAACCATTGTATATAATGCACTGTCTATGCCACCTTAAACTTTTTTGTTTATAATCCTGTTACAAAGTAAGCATTTGTTACATATTGTTTATTGCTGCTTGTTTAATTGCTCTACTTAATTATGTGCTATTTGAAAACATTATCATGTAAGCTTCCATACATTCCAATGTATAGCTGTTATGTTTCTATTATATACATTCTCTATGCCTTTCATCCCATGTGACGACAGAAAACTGTCTCTAGACAATTTCAGCTAACTGGTTAACAATTACAAGAAAATAAATTTAAGAGTACTCTCTGATTAAGTGATGTACTCAGAGTCTCATTCTTAAAATGAGACACAAAGAATCAGACCAGGATTAGGGAACACCAGACCATTCAGGCTTGGAGACCCCATGTCTACAAATACACATACAGGACAGAGGCAGTCCATAAGTGAAAATTAAACTGAAATGTTGCTGCATGAAATACATACAGAAAGACTATAGGATCTACATTTGTATATCCCTAAAGCAAACAAAAAGCAGGAAAATAACATTTGCCTTTAAAATATCTTAGTGGATTCAACAATATTTAAGTGCTTCATTCCAGAAACAACAATGTATAAGAAAAAAAGGGAGCACGATCTAAAAATAACATTTTTGCAAAGCCTTAGCAACGGCAAGGCAAAGAGAGTAGTTTCCTCCTGTCCGGAGTCATGGACAACACTATACAGGAGGTGCCAAATAGTCCCTGCAAGCAGTATTGGCAGTTGTTTAAGAAGTTTGGTAAAGAATTGTTGTTTAGATACATAACAGTGTTTTCCTTTAGCTTAGACAAATTTCTTTAAACTTTGAAGCATAAATGAGGGCAATGAATTGCAGCAGAGTTATTATTCCTTTTTGCTATAGTTTGCTTTATTTATTGATTGATTGATTGATTGATTGTCATCTGATCATCAATCCTGATTTTTTTTTAAATAACTGGGTATATATATCCCAGGGCACCAATCAATTTGCAGCATAGCAAAAAAAAAGAAGTATCTTTTTATAGAAAAGTTGTTAAAGAGAGAGAGAGAGTTCTAGTGAAGGTGTCAAAGATAAAATTGGTTGTAAATTTCAAAATCGCTTCAGTTAATACAAAATGCAGTTACAGTTGTGAAGTAGAATTTAGTCATCATCATCATCTTCTTTCGGCTGCTCCCGTTAGGGGTCGCCAGAGCAGATCATCTGTTTCCATTTCTTCCTGTCCTCTGCATCTTGCTCGGTCACACCAACCACCTGCATGTCCTCTCTCACCACATGCATAAACCTTATCTTAGGCCTTCCTCTTTTCTTGTTACCTGGTAGCTTCATCCTTAGCATCTTTTTCCCAATATACTCAGCATCCCTCCTCAGCATATGTCCAAACCAATGTAATCTTGCCTCTCTGGCTTTGTCTCCAAACCTTCCAGCCTGGGTTGACCCTATAATATACTTATTCCTAATCCTGTCCACCCTCGTCATATCCAGTGCAAATCTTAGCATCTTTAACTCTGCCACATCCAGCTCTAACTCCTGCCTTTTTGTCAATGCCACAGTCTCCAACCCATATAAAATAGCTGGTCTCACTACCCTTTTGTAGACCTTCCCTTTCACTCTTACTGGTACTCGTCTGTCACAAATCACTCCTGACACTCTTCTCCACCCACTCCATCCTGCCTGTACTCTCTTCTTCACCACTCTTCCACACTCACCGTTACTCTGAACTACTGATCCCAAGTACTTAAACTCATCCACCTTTGCCACCTCTACTCCTTGCATCCTCACCATTCCTCTATCCTCCCTCTCATTCACACACATATATTCTGTCTTAGTCCTTCTGACCTTCATTCCTCTTCTCTCTAGAGCATATCTCCATCTCTCCAGGGTCTCCTCCACCTGTTCCCTACTCTCACTACAGATCACAATGTCATCTGCAAACATCATAGGCCACGGAGACCCCTGTGTGATCTCATCTGTCAACCTGTCCATCTCCATTGCAAATAAGAAAGGGCTTAGAGCTGATCCTTGACGTAACCCCACCTCCACCTTAAACGCATCCATCACTCCCACTGCAGACCTCACCACTGTCACACTACTCTCGTACATATCTTGTACCACTCTTACATACTTCTCTGACAATCCCAACTTCCTCATACAATACCACAACTCCTTTCTAGGCACCCTGTCATATGCTTTCTCTAAGTCTATAAAAACACAATGCAACTCCTTCTGCCCTTCTCTGTACTTCTCCAACACTCTCAGAGCAAACATTGCATCTGTAGTGCTCTTTCCCGGCATGAAACCATACTTCTGATCATTAATCATCACGTCCCTTCTTAACCCTGCTTCCACTAGTCTTTCCCATAACTTCATTATGTGACTGATCAATTTAATCCCTCTGTAGTTACTACAGCTCTGCAGATCACCCTTATTCTTAAAAATCAGTACCAAAACACTTTTTCTCCATCCCTCAGGCATCCTCTCACTTTCCAAGATTTCATTAAACAATCTGGTTAAAAACACCACTGCCATTTCACCTAAACACCTCCATGCTTCCACAGGTATGTCATCTGGACAACAGCCTTTCCATTCTTCATCCTCTTAATAGCTATCCTTACTTCCTCCTTGCTAATCTATTGTGCTTCATGATTCACTATCCCCACATCATCCAACCTTCTCTCCCTCTCATTCTCTTCATTCATCAACCCCTCAAAGTACTCTTTCCATCTCCTCAACATACTCTCCTCGCTTGTGAGTATGTTTCCCTCATTATCCTTTATCACCTTTACTTGCTGCACATCTTTCCTAGCTTGGACCCTATGTCTAGCCAATCGGTACAGGTCCTTTTCTCCCTCCTTAGTGTCCATCCTTTCATACAACTCTTCCTATGCCTTATCCTTAGCCTTTGCCACCTCTCTCTTTGCCATGCACCTCATCTCCTTATACTCCTGTCTACTTTCTTCATCTCTCTGACAATCCCACTTCTTCTTTGCCAACCTCTTTCTCTGTATACTCTCCTGTACTTCCTCATTCCACCACCATGTCTCTTTGCTGTCCTTCCTCTGTCCAGATGTCATACCAAGCACTTTTCTAGCCATCTCCCTTACTAGCTCTGCTGTAGTTACCCAGCTATTTGGTAACTCTTCACTGCCACCCAGTGCCTGTCTTAACTCATCCCTGAACTCCACCTCACAATTACCCTTTTTCAGTTTCCACCATTTGATCCTTGGTGTTGCCCTCACACTCCTCTTCCTCTTCTTGATTACCAACATCATCCTACAAACCACCATCCTATGCTGCCTAACTACACTTTCCCCGGTCACCACTTTACAGTCTCCAATCTCCTTCAAACTGGCCCTCCTACATAAGATATAATCCACCTGTGTGCATCTTCCTCCACTCTTGCATGTCACCCTATGCTCCTCCCTCTTGTTAAAATACGTATTCACCACAGCCATGTCCATCCTTTTTGCAAAATCCACTACCATCTGACCTTCTGCATTCCTTTGTTTAACACCATACCTACCCATCAGTTCCTCATCCCCTCTGTTCCCTTCACCAACATGCCCATTGAAATCTGCTCTAATCACCACTCACTCACCCTTGGGTACAGTCATGACCACTTCATCGAACTCAATCCAAAATTTTTCTTTCTCATCCATCACACACCCAACCTGTGGAGCATATGCACTAACAACATTCATCATTGCTTAATTAGCAGCTCCATGTTAACCAGCATGAAAAGAAGTAAACAGGATAGGTATCTTATATTATGTTATTCTGCAAGCCAGTATATTTTCCTTCAGTGCAGCCTTCCTTGGATTCTAATAGTAAGGGATTATGTGAATTTCGGTTACAGCAAATGTCTCCTTGCTTAGTGGTTATATCTAGGGTTATCAGCTTTATTTAGTTTTGACCACTGGACACTTGAGGACATGGCAGGGGAAAAAGGTGAAATATCTTATTAAATTACCTCTTTCTATGGACAGGGAAGAGTTTAGTTGTAGTAGCTGCATTTGAGTTCACTCTATAATTAGCCAGAGAAACTGCCATAATTACTTACCTACAATACATCTCTCAATATGGCCTATATTCAACATGTGCAGAAGTACTATTCGTATATTGCAAAAGGCACTATTAGACATGCACTGTGCAAAGACATGATTAACTAAGAAAATTAACCATGGTCAGCATTACTCTAGTAAATACATTTTGGAGGCACTATGCCATGTCATGGCTGATAATATGAAGCAATAAGCGATCTACAGACAACAAATCTATGTAGCAAATAAAGAGGAAAAAAAACAATGTGTGCTTTCAATTGCATAGAATTAGCTACTTACATCTACATACAATAAGTAGAAAAATAGCAAAATTTCATTAACATGAACTGTTCTCCTTCAATACTTTCCTTCAAGGAAAAGGACTGAAGTTTTCTAAGTTTCCTATGTCAATTTTTAAATAATTGGATGCCTCCTTCCTTTATGACTCTGCAGGCATCTTATGGCCTAAAAAGGAATGATTAATATCATTACATGAAAGTTAGAAATCATATTAAAATACTCATAAAGGTCCCAGCAGGGAGTCAAGATCTATTCTTCCTTGATTGAGTTTTCATATATTTGTTGCCAAACCAATTAACTTTTTGCCTTTTTTTCTGTAGAGTATGAAGCAGACGTGGTTTTAGTGAGAAATTACACTCAAAACATTCAGCTGCTCTGTAACTAGAAATAAATCTTGTCGATTACACTAGGCCTTCAGTGAGAAGGTTGTTTTCCATAACACAGGATAGGTTCTGCTTCTCTGTAAATAGAATTTATATCACAGATGCTTGTCTAATTATGTTTTCATTATTGCTGTAAGGTGACTCGCTCTGTGTAAGATATACAAATCTTTTCATTTCCAGTCAAATGAAGACAGATGAATGTCTTCTGTTGACATGCTTTAGTAACCTAGGATGCTTCTTTTTCTTCCAAAACCTTCACCACACTTAAATATAAATGGGCAGCTCACTTGCATAAAGTTCCATTCCTTGATAAAAAAGACATAAACAGAAAACTGGCAGCCCATCGAAGTGTGGATGGAAAGAAAAATCTGACGGCAATGTTCTGTAGTGTTTGGAAATATGTAAGTAGGTGTTACTCGCATTACTATGACAGGTGTATAAAAGTTATTATAAAACTGCAAAGTCATAGTTCTCTGAATACTACTATATGACTGGCTGCTTTTACAATTTTGGTGATATTCACTATAAAACTACTACATAGAAGAGGCAGTAAACAACATACTGAATAAAAGACTGAGAAAATCACTTCAAAATGCAATATACAGTCTGATCTTTTCACCACTACACATTCTTTGGAAAGCCAGAATGGAAACAAAGCATACAAAATGGCAGACTGACTTCAGGGTTCTGATGCCACAACCTTACACACACACACACACACACACACACACACACACACACACACACACACACACACACACACACACACACACACACACACACACACACACACACACACACACACACACAAAAAATACTGATAACACTTTTTAAATTTCAGTATCATTATATGCATAGGACCAAGGGTGTACCTAGGCATGCTCAGTGTACTCAGATGAGTACATTTTTTTGAGCATATCTTAGATACATTATGGCTCAAAAGCACAGAAGAAATAGATCTGTCTAAGGAAGTATTTGTTGTATACAGCTTTACAAAATATGTTTACTTGATAGGAATGCTCCTCTAAAAATAGTCTTTTATGGTGATAACTAGTAACGTGTAAATACATTGTCCTTTTCCAAAATGTACAGTGGCAACAATTTAAGGGTTGAGTGCATTTTTAAATAGTGAGAGAGAGGACAATAGCATGAGGTTTGAGCACAAAATATAAATTTCTGGTTACACCCCTGCAAAAGACTAATAGAACACACATCTAACTCTCACCCATCTGTATAATCAATTTATGAAACTGTACTCTGTGACTACTTATCACAAATAAGAAATCAGCTCTATATGTTAATTTCATTGAGAACATTTTTTTTTTTCAAAATAAACAACTTGTAGAATAGCATTAAATCTTGACAGTGTAGTCTTTAAACTGTATTTTCTCATGCTATGTTGAGTGTTCACTCCAGTTTTATTATCTGGGACATATCATTATGGAATGAGTAAAGTGCAAAATGCTGAACTCTCCTGCATGATATTTTGCTTAATTAATTATGTTGAGTTGTGGAATTCATAAATGTGAAGAAATGTTGCTTTGCACATTACCAAATTTTAAACAATAGAAATGAAAGTTTTGATCCTCACTAAACTGCAGCAGTAGGTTTCACCATCTTCACACCTTAATTATATATGCCAAATGTGGCACTACAATGTAGGCTATATTTTGTTAAAAAGTCTTCAAAATGCAAATTTAAGCCAAGAATTTATTATTTTGTGATTGTGTTTTTTTGGAATATAAAACTAAGTAATGTTTCACACAGAGGAACCGGATTGGTGTATATTGATCTGACAGCCATAGAGAGCAATTGTTGCTTTAGTTAGTTGCACACAAAACTGTACTTGTTAAATCATTCTATGTATGGTAGTTTCCCATACAATTCTAACTAAGTTCAGGTATATCAGTATGCCATACCAGTTTGTAATATCCCAGCACCTAAATGGCAGTGATGTTGATGTTGATGGAGGTGTACTAACATATAAAAAACACAAGGAAGTGTTATATAATTCTTATAATCAACTGGGCTATGCTACAAGAAACAATGTCCTGGTTTGCAGCAAAAGGACACACCCTGAAATGTCATCAGAGAAAATGTTTGTGAATTCAGAATTAGAATAGAGAAATACAAATAACCTTAAAAAAGCAAATGCCTATCAGAACTCATCATTGTATCGCTTTCACAATTCATATTTTCCTAGGTTGCGACTGAGGAAACTAGTTTTCCACAATATCACATGATTAAAGTTATAATGGAGATTGTAAATGATTGATGTCTCTCTCTATTTTGCCAGACTCTTCACACTGTCTATAATGGATGTTTGGTACACATAGTAATCAAAACGTTTCACAGTTTCAGGAGATTATTTAACATTTGTTTAAAGGGAAAGTCCAACTTGGAACAAAGCCAATTTTCAGCGGAGGCCCAGGGAGAAATGCTTCAGATGTATGTCTTTGTAATGTGGGTGGAAACCAGAGTACCCGGAAAAAACACACAAGAACGCAGGGAGGACATGCAGACTCCACACAGAAGGCACTCCAGTGGAGAATCAAACCACAGAACCTCTTGCTGTGAGGTGACAATGCTACTGCTACACCACTGTGCCACCCAAATTCTAAACAACAGAAATGAAAGTCATGATCCTCACTACTGCAGTAGGTGTCAGCATCCTCACAAATTAATTATATATGCTGACTCTGAGAATGTAGCACTTTATACCATGATTACCTGGCCTGCTTGTGTGGTTTATCAATAGCATCAGAAATTACCACTATTAAATGGGGCTTAATTAAGGCATATGTAAAGGGCATGTCATTTTAGTTGGTGTTTTATAAGAAAACAGGATGGTAATATATTTGGATGTTTTTTATTTCACTTCAGCAGAATACTTATTTATGCCACAGCCATAAGTGAAAATAGCTGATTTTTGAATAAAGAAATTTTGAGGAGATGGCCCATAGAAATGCTAAATAACTAGATCTCAAAGTGAATTATGTGACAAATAGATTACTTCAAGAACCACGTTTTAAATCTAAACTGTGACAAGTAACATACAAATTTAATACAGACAACAAAATTGCACATCTAAGACAAATACATACTTACTTGTGAATGCTGCATAGTGGTTAAATCTGCATGACAGCTTTCTTGGAAGGAAGTTGCACCTTCACATTCTCCATATGTATAGTGACCCCACAAATCCTGTTTAAATGGAGATTGCCTTACAGCGTGGAATGATATATTTACTCTTTTTCTTTCTGTAATGTGATCTTGGAGTTGGTATATTTAATTAGCAGGGGGTATGGGGGTGTAAAAAAATATTTTTTTGATTTTAGTTTTTTTTATTTAAATTTTAAAGTTTCGAAACTTCAATCTTATTGTCTCGACCATAAGAAATTTGAAGTTTTGAAACTTCGAAATTTAGAAGTAGACCCATATAGACATTTTTTGTCAGCTGATTTGTTGGAAGTTTACAACACAACAGTTAGAAGAGGTCCTTATTTATTGAATGGAATGATGACAGAACTTACTGTTTTTATTTCTCAATTTATACTGGCCAAATTGTGGCACTTTTTTGTATTTTTGTTTGACTTTGCACTTTAGTTATTGCCACAGCTTTATTCATTATTTTTCTTTGGATTCGGAAATTGCTATTCTGTAAAATTTGCATTTGTGGGATCACTATACATATGGAGAATGTGAAGGTGTAACTTCCTTCCAAAAGAGCTGTTATGCAGATTTAACCACTATGCAGCATTCATATATATATAGAGTAAACTCTCAGTTAACCGGAACTCAAGCAACTGGCACTCAAGCAACCAGCAAAAAATAAATAAATCAAAGAAAAGCAGTACAGTATGAACAATTCAGTTAAATTTTCATGTGTTGCACTTTCTGTTTTCCCCGCAGACAGGCTTGTAATTAGTGTATTTCAATATTAAAATCAAATCACTATAGTGTTTATGGTATGGTATAGTACTGGGTACAGTATTAGTCAGGGCTATTTTTAATAGTAATTCTCAAGCAACCATAAACTACAGTTATCCGACATCTACCAATCTCCATGGGTGCCAGATAATTGAGAATTTACTGCATATTTAAACTTATTACACAATCAACATCACATATTAAAAATAACAAGCAAAACATTTAAGTTATAAAATATATATAAAATAGTATTTTTACATATATGCTTAACATCTTCAGAATTTTTAAGCTAATTTAAAAAAAATTACTTATAGCAAATTCAGTCATTATAAAGCAAACCTGTACTGATTATAATCACTATTGACAAGATGAATTACATGACAAAACAGTACAAATCTATAATAAAATGTTTTTATACCAGTTTTGACAAAACAGTACAAATCTATAGTAAAATGTTTTATACCAGTTTTGAATTATGGGCAACCCATAAAAATACTTTTTTTTTTGCATACAGCTGTGCAGTCCAAGAAATGTTGTTTTTTATGACTAGTCACACAAGTAAAGAATAACGAAAACCAAACAGTAGTTGCCAATAAATAGGACTGCCTTTACGATAAAAACACAGGTTTAATGGTTAAGCGTTTTGATTCACTAAAGAGTGAACTTCATCAGAACAATGCACTGTAAAACCCTAATATCCTTATACCAAAGCACAATGGGTTTGACCAAGGCAAGTTAAAATACCTTCTGAAAACAGTTAAAAACCTATATAAGGCTTCCTATTTTATCTTGCATTGGTCAAACCCATTGTGCGTTGGTGCTTAGTCATAATGTATTAATTAGTTGTATTATATGACTGGTTAATTATTTAATTGTTTTAAAGGCTGTCTTGTATAAGGATGGTGGGGTTTTACAGTGCATTGCTGTAATGAAGTTCACTTTTTTGTTTTTATCGTAAAGGCAGTCCTATTTATTGGCAACTACAGTTTGTTTTTTTTGAGGGTTCATCTTTTTTCCACGCTATTTTTTTGTTCAAAGAATAAAGAAACCAAAAAGTTACAAGATTCAGATGTGAAAACTGTCACAATCTGGGTTTCTCAGAGTCCTTAAGAAAATATGAAGGTCGCATGTAAGACTTGAGACAACAAAAGTTACTTATCTGCTTACCATAACCCTAACCCTAATCCTCCTCTCCCACTAAATCAGCCGGACACACTGGAGTAAAAAACTACCTTTCCTTTTGCTGACATTACCACTAAGCAAGATACACATGCACTTCAAACATACAAGTACCCAACAATACCAACACATCTATCCCATTCTCCAGCTCTTATTCTAACCCTAATCTTTGAGCACATATGCCTACATCCCCAATTACTACCAACACCCATGTACCTAACATTCAACATTGTATGCTTCAGCTATTCTTGCACTTTAAAAAGTATGCTTGAACATTTCCTGCACTAAAACATCCTTTGATAACTGGATGCACAATAAATCATTTTTTATATACAAAGCAGGTGTGGATTTACAAACAAATGGATTTATACATATACATTTTGGATGACAGATATATTGATTTTGTGGATTTGCATTATGAAGATAATTGTATTCCCTTAGACTCTGTAGCAGGCTGGTGCTGTTAGGTGTGTTACCCTAGATTGATGGGGGGGTTAGAGGTAGGAGAATGATGGAGAGGAGATGGGTAAGTAGGCAAGGGATCTCTGATGGATGGAGACTACTTTAGGAGGAGAGAGTGTACAAGAGAGAAGGATGTGAATGAAAATTAGCCTGGACTGATACAGGAACAGATCCATTTTCTAGAGAGGTGGTCTTTTAGCAGTTTTTTGTATTGTATTGGGTTGGTAGTGTTTATAATATGCTGGGGAATTGTGTTCCAGATTTTAGAAATGTGGTGGGAGTAAAGGGCATGCCCAGCTTTTTTGTTACTTTTGGACACTTGAAGGAATGTTTTATGTGAGGACTGGAGTTGTCAAGTGTTTGCATATGATTTGAGTATTTGTTGCAAGGCTGGGTTCTGTTTGGCTGGTATAGTAGGCAAAGGATGAGAAAGAGTTGGCTGTAGGTTAATTGTTGTGGAAGTTCTAGCCATTTAGTTGCTGTAAAGCATCACAGTAGTGGGATCTGTGTGGGGTACTAGTGACAAACCTTGCTATCTTGCTGTAGCAGAACTCGAGTTTGGTAAGGTCAGTTTTGCTAAGGTTGGTGAGGATGGGGGAAGGCATACAGTAGAGTGGATAAGAGGTTAGTCCTGGCAATGTCCAGTCTGGACTGGTTAGTAAGGAAATGATAAGACGGTATAGAGAACCAAGTTTGATATGTGATTTTTTTAATGGTTTGAGATATGTGTAGGTCAAATCTCAGTTTGTTATCAATTGTAACTCTTAATAGTTTAGTTTGTGAGATGGGGGTTGTAATAGTGCTGTTGGAGGCATGTATCTGAAAAGTGGCTGGGGGGTTGGGAGTTTGGGTAGGGAGAAAAAGCCATGAGTTTGGTCTTATTTGGGTTCAGTATGAGGTTTGTTTTAGTTAGCTATGATTCTACGTCAAGGAAGGATTGTTATGTGGTAACCTCTAGCTGTTTTAGGGAAGATGCAGTACATATCAGGACTGAGTCATCCACATATTGGACAACTGTGGTGAGGGAGGTGGATTTGTGCAGTTTGTTAGTGAAGATATTGAAGAGTAGAGGCCTAGTATGGAACCTTGTGGCACTCCTATGTTGACAAGGACTAGAGATGATAGTTCCTGTTGCCATCTTACAACTTGTTGGCAGTTAGTTAGGTAGCTATGGAACCATAATAGGTTAGAACAGCTAAGATTTAAAGTGGCCAGCTCTGGCAACAGTTTCTGGTGTGAAACTGTGTCGAAGGCCTTAGAGATGTCTAGAAAGATGGAGGAGGCATATTTGTTATGATTTCTGTGTTGATTTATTGTGCTGGTAAAACTGAGAAGGGTGGTTGTGGTGCTGTGATGGGGGGCGAAAACTTTCTTGTGTGTGTGATAGGAGGTTGTTGGACAGAAGGTGGTTTAGGAGCTGGGAATGGATGCATTTTTCTAATATTTTGGAGAGGGTGAAAGAAAGGTGATGAGTCTGTAGTTTGTGAGATCAATAGAGTTGCCTCCTTTGTGCAAAGGAGTGATTTAGGAGATTTTCCAGGTTAGAGGGATGTAGTTTTCAGTGACAGAGTGGTTAATTAGGATAGAAATAGCATTTGCTATGACTTTCGAGGCAAATTTGAGGAATTCTGAAGGGAGGTTGTCTGCAGCTAGCCTGGTGGGTTTTAGTTTGCTGAGTAGTTTTTTTATGGTGTGGGTTGGAACAGGTTTAAAGGAGAAGGTAGCTAACCACTGGGTCACCATGGTGAGCTTAGCCCTGTTCTCCACTGTAGTGTGATCTCAAAGTTTAGTTAGGGGGTTGTGGGTTTGCAGCCCCCCACAAAGGTGGTGTGGGAGTAAAGCTTCTGTTCATATTGTAGTCATTGGTGGCCCAGTGGTTAGTTTCCCAGAGTAAAATTCTGATATTCTGGGAGTTCAGCATTCTAAATTTTCAGTGTTGTCGTCTTGATGATTTGAAAGTCGATGTTCTGGTAAGTCGACGTTTTAAAGTAGACCCATTTATATAATATCTCTTTCTCTGTCTGTGAATATGTATATATATATATATATATATATATATATATATATATATATATATATATATATATATATATACATACATATATATATATATATATATATATATATATATATATACATACATACATACATATATATATATATATGTGTGTGTGTGTGTGTGTGTGTGTGTGTGTGTATATGTATACGCACACACACGCACGCACACACACACACACACTTTTTATATATATATATGTATGTATGTATATATATATATATATATATATATATATATATATATATACGGTTTACTATCATTGTCAATTCACATGCATTTAGGAAGGAATATGGTTGACGCAGTTCTGCAAAAGTCAGAATGCCAAATTCCAGCATACAGAATAACAAAATCCACGTAAACTAGAACTGCAGGAAATGCCTCTGGATCCACCAATAAGTGCCACAATACCAAATATAATTCCTATTTATTGGGACATAAGGACGAACTGACAACGACAACAGTATAAAACCAATAACATAAAGAAAGAGTTAAGCGCTTTCAACCATAACAACTGGTCTTCTTCAGAACTAAGATGCCATATTCTACAAACAGTTTAAATAACTTATTTGCCGCCAAAAAATCACAGCTTCTTAAAGCTACATATATGCTTATTTAATAGCGCTGCATATATTGTGATCTATTCACATATTGAACAAAATAAAATAACATATTAGAACTGAATAAAATATAATAATTTAACTTAGCTCCTTTACACAGAATTAATGAGAACTGGTAATATTATATAGTGTTAGTGACTTTATATACATATAAATTCATCACATTTATCTTCATAAAAACCTTGTATATATATATGTATGTTTTTTGTATGATAAGCAGAAATTCCTTCTATAAATGCTGAGTACAATAAATTGATAAATAAATGAATGAATTAATATATGTATATATATATATATATATATATATATATATATATATATATATATATATATATATATATAAATTAATATTTCCTTCCTAATAAAATACTGTGATTACCTATTAAAATCCTATAAAAAGTACAAATAAATGTTTAAAAAATATTTTAAAATATATGCAAATGTGTAACAAATATAAAAATATAAAGAAATAATAAAATATGACAATAATAACATCTAATCAAATGTATTAATAATATTCCATTAAAATTCCTTAAAAATTCCTTAAAAATATAAATGCTGATAATACTAATAATTCATGTATGTATACTATTTGATAGACATAAATAAAATATTCATGGTTAAAATTCTTATAATTATATTATATAGAATATATAAAAAATATATTATATAAATAGCAGTGGTTTAACTGATATAAAATCATTCAAGCCTGGTGGAGTGGTGGCATCTAAAAATATTTGCCACCATACTTCTTTATAACTTAATAAGCTTTTAACATCTCCACCTCTAGGGTCCGTTTCTATAATATCAAGAATACTAAATCCAAATTGATGTTCACCACCTTTAATTTCAACTTGTCTGTATAGTGCGTTGGTTTTGTCTTTCGTTTTGATGCTGTAAATATGATCATATATTCGCTTTTTAATACATCTCTCCATGTTTCCTACATAAAAACATGGACATTTATCACATTTTGCCAAATATATCACCATTCTTGTGTTACAGTTGCCAAGTCTAAATCTTATAAATGATTTATGCCCATTCTGAAGCCTTATTTTGCTTTCTTGCGACATATACTTACATTGATTGCAAAAACCACATTTTCTACTTCTATTATTACTATTTTTATAATCTTTCTTCGATTCATTGTATCTTTGTTCAACCAAAGACTTCATATTCTTTCCCATTTTATATATAAATTTGGGTTTAGTACCCAAAATTTTAACTAAACCAACGTCACTAGTTATAACATACCAAAATTTATACATCATCCTTTTAATATTATCTACACCTAAATTGTACTGTAATACACAAGCTCTTTGAAAAGAAGGTGGTATACTATTAATATTTCCATTTTTAACCATGATATCATCTGTACATTTAAAAAGCTCCTAATAATGGTTTATATTTTGTATTCCACTGTTGTATGACATAATCAATTATTTCATCCATCATTTTGATGGGCTAACCTCTTTGTTTAAATAGGTTTTTAATAAAATCCAATTCATTTCTCATATTCTCAAAATTAGATACCATCCGCGCAGCATGAAAGCATTGACCCTTAAATACATCATATTTTACTTTGGGAGGGTGACAACTAGTATATGCTAAGTAATTATTAGAAAACGTGCTTTTTCTGTATATTTTTGATTGTATTTTTCCCTCTTGTTGAAAAATATAGGTATCTAGGTAGGGTAATCCTATATTACTATGCGAATAAGTACATTTCAAATATTCATTGCTTGTATTAAGAAAATTAATAAACTGTTATAAAGTGTCATAGTCTGCTTCCCACAATATGTAAATATCATCCAGAAATCTTGAATAGTACTTTACGTACTGAAAAAACTTACTAGGGAATAATTGCGTATCCTCCCAGTTGAGCATAACCAGGTTGGCATATATGGGGGCGCAAGCTGCCCCCATAGCTACCCCCCTGGTTTGCTTGAAATATTCTCCTTCAAAATAAAGTTATTATCCAAGACTATAGACATTATCTCAACTAATAAACAAATTTCATCCCATTCAAAATTACTGTATCTAATAATAGTGTTGATGAAGGCCTCTAAGCCTTCCTGTTTTGGGATGCAGGAAAACAAGTCGATGACATCAATAGTTACAAACATGATACTATTATTCAAATTGCCAATAGGATAATTATTTAAAAAAAAACATGAATCTTTAACCATATGGTTTATGACCGTATACAAGAATTTTAATTTAGTATCTATATATTTACCAAGAGGAAATGTTTTGGAATTACTTCCTGATACAATATGCAGCGCTATTAAATAAGCGTATATGTAGCTTTAAGAAGCTGTGATTTTTTTTGGCGCCAAATAAGTTATTTAAACTGTTTGTAGAGTATGGCGTCTTAGTTCTGAAGAAAACCAGTTGTTATGGTTGAAAGCGCTTAACTCTTTCTTTATGTTATTGGTTTTATACTGTTGTCGTTGTCAGTTCGTCCTTATGTCCCAATAAATAGGAATTATATTTGGTATTGTGGCACTTATTGGTGGATCCGGAGGCATTTCCTGAAATTCCAGCATACCCGACACAAATACCAAACAATGAAACTTCATGCCACTCTAGACCCAGGAACAAGCTTTACTATGGGTCCAGAAGGGGGGCAAGGTAGGACAGTTGGGAATGTTAGTGTTTGACATTCTGTCATTCGGGATGAAGGACAGAGCACAGGTGGGTTCAACCACCTGGTAGACAACATAGTGATAGCAAAGCTATATATATATATATATATATATATATATATATATATATATATATATATATATATATATATATGCATATATCCATATGATCATCATATGCACATACATAGAATGTGTCTGTCTGTATCTCTATGGGAAGAAAGTTTTCTAAACAATCTTGAGAGTGTCCTTAAATAATAATGTAATGTTTCTATGGATGTATGACGTCCCTCCTCTGGGCCAGTGATCAAGGAGCCTCAATCCTGACCACTGACATCGGTGGGGAACATTCACTGAGAGAAAAATAGAGACACTCAGTATTTTCAAATGCAGCTCTCTGTACCAAGTATAATTTCCCTTAAGAGCACACTCCAGTCCTGGGACCGGGCTTCCTATCCAGGCCCCAAATAGGATTCCCCACTGACAACAGAGCTAAGTCCTTACCCAGGTGTTCCAAGGCAAGTCCTCCAACACCCCTCCAACACCCTGTCTGTGAAATCAGTGTTCAAAATAGCTGTCACACACTCTCTTTTGATATTTGGATTTTCACAGACACACGCAGACACACACACACACACACACACACACACACACACACACACACACACACACACACACACCTAAGAAAATCTGGCACAGCTTACCTGCTCTGACACCTCCACCCACACTATAAGGTAGATTCACTGCCACCAAAACACCCAAAGCCAGCTACTTTAAGGCTCTTACAAGGGTACCTAATTACACTTATTAAAATTAATATTTGTACAGATGGTAGTGTTAACCAAGCAGCAAGACTTTCAGGAAGGTGGAACTACAGACCCACTAAATAAATGCAAGTACTCTGAAAGGTTAATTATTTTCTAAAAGACCATCCACAATGAAAGGTTTAAATATATTTAATAATAAGTAATAAAAAGAAAACATGAAAATACTGAATATCTATTAACAATAAACACCAGAGTTTCAATCACAAGAAATATGAAAAAACACAGATGGAAAGACTCAGACAGATAAAGAAAAAACAACATTTAGCTAATCTCACTTTATTTTCCTAATTGACTGAAGAATTACTGTTCCCTAGTTACTTACTAAAGCAAAGCAAGATAAAGTGGACGAGTGACTCTTGTGTCAGGCCCCCAAAAAACAGAGTGCACACCTCACATCTTTCACTAGTATTCAAATACAATTTCAGAGTTGGATACAGAATGACATCACATCTCATCACCTGACTCTGTAGTTCCCTCACTAGAAACTGAGCCAGGATTTGGCAGGGATGTATCACAATATACACATCGAACTTTAGCTAAGGTTTATTACAGCATCTTGAAATTGTAAAAAACTCCAACACTTCCACCCTTCCAGCAGAAACTAACAAGCACCCCAGATTAGCAAATAGTTAACCAGTAAGGACAAAAGAGCATGAGCCCAGTCCAGGCCTTTCACAGGCATTGTGTCTCTGGCTGCATTCAGACCTGTGAGATAAAATCTTTATGGCCTAAACCAAGTCATTTAATTTCAGGCTATTTTTTTATTAAGGTTAGCTGGGCTGAGATTAATCCCTTCCCTTCCGGTATCCTCTGTTAAAATATGTACATTTCATCAGGTACGACAATATAGTTTAACATACATGTATTATTTCTTTTCTGTCCAACAGGACTCACTGTTGATACATTTTTAATACATGCAACTTTACAAATACATTTTAACACAAGCGTTTGTACAAATCAGTTAGATATTCAAATGGCATATAATTCTTTACAAAACTCCAGCTAGCCATGCTGGAATATGTTACACATGTACTGCCCTACTCCCCCTGGTACAGCTGGCACTTTCTCACATCATCACAGTATGTTTTATTGTATTGATTTTTTTTGACAAAGTATCAGTAAAAGAAGAATTACTGAAGTGTTTCAGTTATACAAATTATGCAGGTCATGCCTCTTTTTACATGTTTTTAATGTTCATAGTATTTTGTTTTTACATATTCCATTATACAAAATGCAAGTGAATTTAACACTGGTATGAATCTGTAGGAGAAGAATGGGTTTGTTAATAGATATTTCAAGGCATCTAGGAAGCAATCATGATACATGTTCATGTCTTTTCTAAGTATAAAATTATTTATATATAGATAGCAGAGGAAACAAATTTACAAAAGGATTCCAAGTTACTTTAACATTTGTTTTCATAATATGCTTATGAAGGAAGCATGTTGACATATCCACAAAATCTAAAACTCTGAACATGTTTCATCGAAAGCACTTTCAGTAAAACTCAGAGTTAATCTTTTCACCCAGGGGGGGCAAGCATTCCTGCACACCCCATGTAAGGCAACACCCCTACACCCCACAAACTTAAATATACCTACGCTGGAGTCACACAGCAGTGGAGAAAAAGAAATTCTCCACTGTTATTGAAAGTGATTTTGGTGAAACACTTTCACTGAAATGGCAGTCACATAAACTACCTTCAGTCTATAGACAGGCTCCCCTTATGACTTAGACATGATAGGAGGTTAAGGGATTCCAATACAAAATATTTTGTTTGCTCCATCTCCTTGTGGCTGATCATTAGCTGCCTCTGTCTCCTCCCCTCATTCATTGGGAGCACCATATCTGCCTAAGCTTCACCCAGGCTCAACCTGACCTATGTCCAGGGCCAGTGAGGAGATTTAAAACAGTGATGCAGTGTCATATTGCTGATGAGGAGACTGCTGTAACTACATTCAACTCTTCAGAAGCCTAGTAAGTTATGCATTTGCTGCCTTTGGAAGGTGCATGCATGTTTTCACTAAGTGTAAACTCAGTGCCAAGTAGTATACCGCTTGGACAATGGCGCCCTCTTGGCTCTTAACACTGGTATTGCAGTGAGCCTAGGCTACCTACCTCCTCCAGGTCAGTGCCAGCTGCTAATGTCCATTCTTTTCCAAGTCCAGTCCCATCACTGCGTAGGCCTCTACTCAAACTTGAGTCATCTAGGTGCAGTGAAAACCTTTTGTTTTTTTGAGAAGTGAAACTGTAGATATTAGCGTAACTAAGAACCCAAGGCACTGTTTCAGTCCAAAACAACCAATCTTGATATTTTTTGTGGATTGTTGCAGATTATTAAAGATTTTGCTGAGCTCCTGAATACATTTGTTGTGATTCACTTAAGATTTTGCTGATTTGCCAGCTTTGTGTTTTTATTGGATGTTTTGAACTGAAACAGTACCCTAGGTTCATTGTTTCATCTTTGTCAAGCTGTAATAGGTTCATAGGTGGGTACTAAGCTATTGGCCCTAGGGTCTATACAAGCCTAACCATAACATTTCCCTGGCTATTTCTTCACAGAATATTTACTTCCTTGTTCCCTGTCTAGCAAGGCGACTAACATGATCCCTGGGGTGAATTTCCTATCTCCCATCCAGTCGTCAAGGTTCCTTTTGAAGAGGGCCAAAGAGGTGCTCAGCTTGACATGCATGGGCACTCTATTCCAGAGTATGGGGAGTCTCTGGGTCAGGAACCTATCCCTCCAGCATGTTTTGTTCTTTGTGATGACCAGGTTTAGATCCCTGGAGAGTGTGGCTCTGAGGGATTGAGATTTCTTTAAGTGTAGCATGTCCAACAGCACTGGGTTTGACATGGCCTTGTATGTTAAGCAGCGATCGCCTCTGAGTATGCGATATGCGACAGAGTATAGATGGAGTTGTTTTAGATGGTCAGCATAAGGCATCTGCTTTAGTCCTGTGATTCTTTTAGTGAGGTATTTCTGTGGCTTTTCCAGTTTTTGCAGGTGTCTTGTGAGGTACATACCAAACAGGGTGTTGTACTCTATAATGGGTCTAATGAGGGATGAGTACAGTGGGACAATGACCTCCTTTTTTTCTGGATGAAAAGCCCTTAGTGATGAGGTGTGCCACATAGAAGGATTTCCTGACTGTTGTGGCTATGTGGTTATCGAAGGTGAGACCACTGTCTACCTGTGTCCCTAAGTCCCTTATCACACTTTCGGTGTTTAGTGTACTGCCACTTATGTGGTAATTCATGAGTACTTGGTTTTTCCTAAAGGGGATAACTATACATTTCTTGGCATTGAGCTAGAGCCCATGGCTCTGGCACCAAGCATCTGTTTCTGTAAGGCCCTTTTGTAGAATAGCCATATCATTTGGGGATTCAATAATGGCTCCCAGTTTGCAGTCATCTGCGAACTTTGTAGTCAGAGTCCCTTAGTGCTGGCCTGTACTTCACAGAAGTAGATGCCAAACAAGAGCGGTCCCAGGAATGAACCCTGATGTACTCTGCTTGTCACTTGTCTGGAGCTGGATTTTGAGTCGGCTACTTTTACAGTGTAGGTTCTGTCAGTAAGCCAGTTGGTAACCCATCGAGTGATGTAGGGATTAATGCCCAGCTTAGTAAGTTTATCTATGATTCCAGAGTGGGGGATGGTGTCGAAGACCTTGGTAAGGTCCATATAGGCTGTGTGGACCGCCTTACCCTTGTCCACGGCTCTAGAGACTGATTAGAAGAAGTCAATCATGTTGTGGAGACAACATCAGCCCTTTACGAAGCCAAACTTGGTGGGGTCCAGTGTTTGAAGGTTGCCAATGTCTTTGTTTATAAGTTCCATGATAATGCGTTCCATGGCTTTGCAGATCAGGCTCGTCAGACTGATGGGGCGATAGTTCTCAGGATCCAAGGTGGATCCCCTCTTGTGGAGTGGGATAACAGTAGCTGTGTACCACTCATTGGGTACAAGGCCTGATGTTAGGCTATGATTAAACATGATACTTAGGTGGGGTGCCAGTTCATTTTTGTAGTTCATGTAGTACACAGCCCGGGATTTCATCTGGTCCCATGGATGCTGTATTCTTAGCTTTGGAGAGTGCTTTTTTTACCTGTGTGGCCATGATTACTGGAATTTGGCAATCTTTTGATATTGAGATGGGCCCTTTAGGGAGTGAGAGGGGAGTGAAGTTGGCACTGAATCGATCTGCCAGGATATTGGCAATATCCTTGGGATCAGTATATTTGATACTGATATACAGTATATTAATGTCATCTTTAGCCCCAGTGAGATGGCACAGAATCTTTTTATTACACTGGAAGTTTTTGATTCAGCAGTAGGTAACCTCACCAGGGTTATTTTTTTAAACACCTTTATTGAATTATCACAAGTGACATAGGCACATTTACATTTATATAAAAGTAATCAAATGGGAATTGTGGGAACAATACATACAGGGGAGGAATGAGGTTTAAAAGAAGGCAGGACTTAAATGAGCTATGTAATGTTTGAAAATGATTGGGAAGATTATAAGTGATGTTGGGAGTGTGTCAGTATGGTTTATGATGTAATGTCCTTGCAACTAGGATTGTGTTGATGTAGTTTGTTTTCATTTATATAAATGTTTGATTGCTTATGTCATAAGTGATGGTTTAATAAAGATGTTTCAGGTTTAAAAATAAGGGGCAGGAATTGAATAATTTATGTAATGTTGCTTGGGTTATATGATATATAGCAATATATGTGTGCAGCATAATGTTTGCTAATTTTAACCTCACTAGGCTTATTGATCAACTTAGTCAGCAAGTTATTTCTTCAGTGGTTGACCAGCATGCATGCAAGTCATGTGGCTCATCACTGAGTCCCTGTTTAAACAATAGAACCACTTACACATAGGACAATGGCAACATAACTCCAGATCAGCATTTATTATATGCACCACAGTAGGGGTGCAAAGGAATACGAGGAACACTTCAAGACCATTCTGGTGTGCAGTCTCACAAAGAGGACTACAGTGAAAGAAGAGATATTAACCTTGGTTATTGGTTATGTATGAATATGGATTTTAATTATTTTAAGTTCAGTGTGAACAACACAGGAGTATTACTGAACAGGCAACTGGATGCATTTAAAAGTAAGCTTATGAAATATCACAAGCAGCAAGTTGAGAACTGTTATTTTTCAGGATAAAATGAAGTCTTGAATTACAATAAAGGATTAAAGGAATGCTCCAACTTGCAAAAGGAAGTGGAGATTGGAGTCTGAGGTTAGATAATTGGACAATACTGTTTCTCATGATTTATTGCTTGCAAATCATGAAAAAGATATTGAAATATATATTCAAACAGCTTGATAAAGTGGTTTTAGATATCAAGAGTAAGAAAGAAAAAAACTATGGTGAGACAAATTTGAGTATGATAATTGTAAGGCTTATCCTAATCTTGTCCCCCTTGGAAAAGAGATTTTTTAACACTGACAAACCTGACCAACTACTAGTTAACTAAGCCAGGGATGAAAGATCCATGTATTTTAACTAAATATGCATCTGAATTTAGTAATATAAAGAATATTATTGGACTTAACTCGAGAATTCTGTCAGCCCACCCTGCTGAATTAAATACTGCTGTGCACCTCCAATGTATATCCGAGGGATAAGAATTTTATAGAATTTTGTGAACACAGACATCACATGAATCTGTCTATCAAAGATGTTATGCATAAGATGGGTATTTTCAATACTGAAATTATCACTACTTATTGTAATATTAAGCCCTGTAATCATGAATCCCAGAATTACAGAAAAAAGCATACCTAAAAGAGAACAGCAACTGTCAGTATATGCTCTGTTTTCCTTTTAATTTTTTTTTTTTTTTTACAGTTGGGCATGCGCTCCAAAAGAGAGTGTATGTACCCTCCCCATACCCCCAGATACTTGTATATACTAACTCTGAGATCGTCGTCTGTGGAAAAAAGTAAATTCACCCAGACATAGCTGTCTTGCACTTAATATATGCAAGTTCCCATTTTTGCACATTCAATGTCACTATAATGGGCTATGCACTTACTAATCCCAGAATTTAAACTGTTACATGAAAATTGTACTTCCTTTAGATATATCACAATTACTGACTGTTTTAAACCATATGCTCATGGAAAAGGCTGAAATGCCTTTTTAACAAGACGGCATGATTTTTCACTTAGACAAGACAAAGATGAGGCTGCTGCAACACATTAATGAAATTAAACATATAATTAAACAAAAAATCTGTCCCTTTAACTATATTGCTGCAGTATTATCATACTTTACATTCGACGTTCAAGTGGTTAACTGAAATGGTGGAGATGCTGTATACTTTGATTCCATTTCAAAATATTCAGACTGTTTCTTTCATATATTAATACAAACCGATAAAACTCCTTTTCTGAATGAATATCTGAGCACTAAAACCATTTTTGAAACTGAAATCACTTAAACACTAATTATTTTTAATTAATTAAATATTTGTATTTAAATCCATTTTTGCAAATATTCAGATTTGCTTTCATAAAATATTAATGGCACAGAAGTTTAGCTTTTGCATATTCCAATTTATTTTCTTTACTAATTGTTTAGTCTGTTCATTTTATTTTAAGTCATTAGTAAAGCTTATTATCCAAATTGGCCTTTTTGTTTAATTTTGCTTTGCCTTTTGTTATGTTGCTCTTTGTTCAGGGTTGGGAGCAACTTTTGTTTGCCAAATTTCTCATTGAGATAGTTTCAAGCACTGTATTTTAAGTATGTTATCTTCACTATTCTGACTTTACCACACTGTGGGTATGAAAAATATGTATGCTTTACCAAAAATCAAGACATTCCACTTTTTTTATTTCTGCATTGAGTTCAGCATTAATTATGTTGGAGAAAACTTGTTTACATCTGCTACTTAATACAGATAATTAAACCTCTGATCTGTTGATGATTTGCATTCTGTAACCAAAGTTACAGGATTTGATTCCTTCCACCTCCAATTGGCATGACTGAGCAAGTAACTTGACCGAACAGTGATCCGGGCTTGGCCCTAAAAAGGGATGAACGTGTCCAATGGGCTTATCTATCTAGCAAATGCATAAAATGAAAAAGTCCCCATATGAAGTTTCAGACACTTAACTCCAGCAAAAAGCACATTTTCTAGTTTGTGTCTTCACATTCATGTGATCACTGTATTCTGATTTGGAGAGGAAATCTTTAGACTTTTACTCCACACTCGGTTTGCAGATGTGATTCTTGTGACAATAATCTTAATGGGTCCTTATTTGCATTAGATCAATAAAAATGGTTAATGATGCACGTAAGGGGAGGTCATGAGAATTCCAAAACCCAAAACTGAAGCTCATTTATCCCATCAGCTAAGGTTTCAACAAATGTCATTAAATAGTTTGTAAGTCATTTATTTTTTGAAGTTTTAAGTACATATGGAAATATTGCTTATTTTCATAATTACTAGCAACTAGTGATATTTCCAGCAAAATGTGATAAAAAACATAATTTTCAGCGAATTGTCCTGTCTCCCACATTGGTATTTCACAACATATATATTAATAAAATGTAGGTCTCTCACATACGAAACTATGAACATAAATATGAAAATATGAATAACTGGCAAACAGAGATAACATTTTCAACTGCAGTACACTGCAAAACATCCTAGACTAACAATCTTAATGTAATTTTGTCAATAACTCATTGCCCTTTCTAATGCTTTTTCTTAGTAGCTGGTAAGTCTCTTAGTTAAAGAAGTCAGACCCCAAAAATGTTCTGGATGCCATAAGGAGGTATGGTCATGAGCAAGAAGTATGCAAAAAAGGTGTTACAGGTTTGAGTGAGTTAAGAAACAGCACAGGGTTTAAGCTAAGTCTCATATAGGTAGGCACAAATTGCTGGATTCCAAAGGCATTTTAGCATGATAGCCTGTAAGTTTCCATTATATCTGATTTAAGGAGAAGGTTAGGTATATAGTTCTTCAGTGTGTACAATGTAGTACATGTGAGCATATGTGTCATGAGTTAAGAAATTGTCATAAACAAGCACACACCAACATGCACTCACGCAAACACAATCTCCTATTCCTGAATTTAATACACATTTCAATGTAATAAGACAGCTAAATTCCTAAACACCATGAAATAACTCTGATTATTTATTCTGTGATTCTGTTCCAAACATCATTACAGGGTAACTTTTGATCTTATCAATGCTAGCAGTAATGTATTCATTGTCCCTAATAAAGATGAATCTGGAGGTCTAT
>NC_056739.1:274252501-274305001 GCF_019279795.1 Protopterus annectens
TTCATAGAATTCTTAAATGACAGCAGTGAATATTTAAAATTCACACATTCTTACAATAATAAGGGATTACCCTATTTAGACACCTTCATTCAACATCAGTCAGGTAAATTTACTTCTTCCATACATAGAAAGGAAACGTTGTCCAATAATTATTTACAGTATACCAGCTGTCATCCAGAGAAACTGAAAAACAATATATTCAAAGGTCAGTGCGTTCGTGCTTCCCGCATGACATCTGACACTGACTCATTGCATACTGAATTAAAGTATATCAAGGAGTTATTCACTCAGAGAGGCTATCCTATTGCTATGATGGATTCCACTATTCAATACATTTTACAATACAGGAATTCTAGATATTTTCCTCTATTAGGGAGCAATTGCCAATCTACATCCTAGGAGATCACTATACGTCATGACTTAGACCACAAGGAGACCGACACTAGTCAAAATTCCTTCCATGGAACATATATTTTACAGTTTAATTTGGCTGTCAGTCACATCAAAAAGATTTCAAACCATTTTTGGTATATTATTTCTAAGGACGCCCAACTGAGTAAAGTATTGGGAGACAAACTCCAGTTTACATACAAGATGGGTACTAATATCAAACAGTTAGTCGAAAGTGGAACTAAGGGAAGGAATAACTGTAATAACAATAATAAAAAAATGAATCCTAGCAAAATGAATCCTAAATGTGGTACTTGCAATCAATGCAAATATATGTCCGAAGAAAATATTATTTATTTGAAAAATGGACACAAAAGTGTAGTAAAAAGAAATTGTAATACCAAGATGGTAGTATATTTAAGTATTTGCCAACAATGCCCATGTTTTTATGTAGGAAAAATGGAAAGAAATATAAAGAAAAGGATTTATGATCATACATACTGCATAAGAACTAAGGACAAGAACAACGCATTTTATAGACACATAGACAGGGAAGGGAACAGCCATAATTTCAAATTCATGATACTTGAAGTAATTAATTATGATCCCAAAGGAGGGGATATTAAAAGTCTGCTCAGTTACAAAGAAATCTGGTGGCAAATTTATTTAGACTCCACAACGCCACTGGGTTTAAATGATTATATATCAATTAAACCACTGTTACATTTTAAAGAAAAAATATTTTAAATAACATTTTTAACATTTTATCATGACAAAGTAAGTTGAACATGTATAAGAATTAGACAATGATCATGCACTATATTTGGGTATACATATGCTAAGCAATTTTCTGTACATGTAAAGCGTTTCTACATTCACGCAATTTTGATATATTAATTTATGGTTATTTCTATGTATTGTCATGCATCTTTATGCTTTGTTATGTATTTACACATATATATATATATATATTTTTTTTTTGATGTGTATCAATACTAGGCTTATGATAAATAGAGAGTGAAACACTATCAATTATATGTACAATCATATACATTAAGTTATAAATTCATATTTATATACTATATTATTCAATATTACACATGAATTATTGTATATAGTGGTATTTATTTATTTACTTATTCATTAATTGACAGGCTATTTTTATATAACTTTTTAATATTGATACAAATGGAAAGAATTAATTATTTATAATTAATTATTTATATTTATATTTATATTTATATTTATATTTATGGACATATATATATTTTTTAGCTTATGTATTATTTAAATTACAAATTATAATATAAGGGCACTGAAATTAATTATAATTATTTATTTATATAAGCGTCCAGCAATTGTACCATAAGAATTCATATGCATTTCAATGAAGATATGTACGCATCTTAGAGAAATTACATGCGCATCTTCACAATACACATACGCATTTTAAATAACAACTGCGCCTTTAAATTTTCAAATATGTGTTTGGTTTAGGCGCCAAAAAAGTTTTAAATTGTTGAATATGAACTAATAGTTCAGTTCTGATGAAGCCCAGATGACACCGGGTGAAAGCGCTTAACTGATCCTGGAACTTTTGTTTCGCATTTTTATCGCATTTTTCTTGCTTTTTGTTCATTTGTATATCCAACAGCAGTTATTTGGATTTTCTGTCGTATTAAAGTTAAGATCTGGTTTACCGTATCATCCTTGCCAGCTGTGATTTGTTTCAAACGGAGTGAAGACACTCATTGGTGAACTCTATTTTCATTTTGCAGTTATCAGTTTGGACTTTCAGTTGTTTAGATATAAATTAGTAATAGAAAATAAAAATAAAAATGTCTAATTCTACAATTTTTATTATAAACAGGAATATGATCTTGGAAGAATTTTTTTGTGAATGAAACATATAGAAACATTTTAGATTTGGGTTATTTTTACTATACCTTTAAGAATTTTTTGGGAGTCATAAATGGGTGGGCTCTTCTAGTTTTTAAATATTCTGAACAAGTCCCCTAAATGTGATTCAGGGACGATGAATAAACTGTGGTTTTGCTCTTACTTTTTATTTTCACTGAAAACATTCAGATTAAAAGTCAAATTACTTACTCCATTTCTGTGTTTTTCTAAGCTTATGTTTTGTTGTTTTCCTGGTTTTTAGTAGTCCCAAGTGAACACCATTTTTTTCACCTACTTCCTTTTACTTAGCCACTCTGACATACTTTGTATTGCTAGGTATTTTATACTATGCATTTCTAATTCACTATTTGCATTTTGAATTTTATTTTGATTCTCTTTGAAATATAAACCTTATAAATTCTAATTCCTGTTGTGAATAGTTGTGTAACCATTTTGCAGGTCTCAGTTGTATTGTGCATAATTATCACAGCTGGACTGAGACCTGAGAAGATCTATTAAGATCAGTGTTCTACCCCATTTACCAAATACTTAAAAATAGTTCTTCCTTTGCCCATGCTTTTCTATTCTCCTTCCCTAATTTTCACTTGCAACCTTGTTCTCATTTCTTTCTTGTAAGGACTTAATCACTACTACAATAATACCTTCTGCAAATCTACTGTCATTACTTTTGTGGATCAGCCAACTTCAGCTTTTGCTAAAGACAAGGAAAATATTTCAGGGATGAACTTTTAGGCTGTGTTATATGCTGTTCTTTATCTCCTATATTAATATAGCTTATACTCTGCTATGTACTCTGGGCAATTGTTAAGTCCATTCACCACAACAAATTAAGCTAAGTCCTATATTTTGCTCTATCAGCTTAACCTATATATGCAGTAGTTAAACCTTGCAAATGATTACTGCAACAATGAACAACATTAAGCAATCTTGACTGTGCTAATTATTAAAGTTTTGTATATCAGTATTGGTCTGAAGGAATGTCTAGTGAGTCAGTTGTAAACCTGAAATAATGCCTTCCTTTGTACTAATAATGTAGTTTGATTTTATACTGAGATTCTTATAATACAAAATTGCAATTACAGTAAAGCAGTAGTGATAAAATGAAATAAGCTGCTTAAAATTCTTAACATAAATCATGACAACGATAGCAATATAGACTATGCGTGTGCTTAACTGTGTAGGTGCCATAAGCAATGAGATTATCAGGAACTAGACTGTTAAGGTTACGTAATGCACAATCACAAATTGCTTAGCATGTTCGTCACTGTACTGTACATCAAGTGCATTGAGTGTAAATGTTTCAACATTTACATGAGAGAAAAACATATCATTCTCCTTTCTTCAGAATGTCATAAACTTTCTTAATTATTATTTCCTGGTGGGATGCCTGAACAGTATTACCAGTACTTGCTTTGCATTAGTTTTCTAGAAGTTAATTCACTAGATCATCACTCTTACAGTATAAATAATGTCACATTCCAGTAGAATATTCAATAGTATAATCAGATGCTAAGCAATATAGATGTTGTTAGATATCCAGCCATTTCCCCATTATATTTTAGTTCTAATATAACAAGTCATGAAACTGTAATGGCAAAAGAAAATATTACATTTTAAGAGCAATCGAGAACAAAGCCACTGCATTGTATGTCAATTTTTAGTTAGACTGCTGTATGACATTCCAGTTTCATGATGGCTAGTAAAGATTTAAATGCAGTAAACATAAAATGGTGCAAGTCAAAAAAGGCAATGATGTATAACCAAATTAAAGTGGTTATAACACCAAACTTAAGCCAAGATGCCACAGCTGCTCTCTCTCACTCTAATGCTATCATCCACATTTTCTCTACTTTAAACAAACTTAAATGTCTCAAACTAAAAAATGGCAGCAAATTTCATAGCTTCAGTCATGACCTTATCAACTCCTCTATTATCTTTCAAAATGATCCTGACTCCAGTCTAAATATTTGGGTTCCTTTTAAGCTACTTGTGATATTTAGGGTAAACAGCTCATATAATTCTACAGTTTCTTAACCTTTCATTTTCACCTGTCAGATTTGTCCCCTAAACTTTGTTTTCTGGTAACAAAATGAGTCAATGCTGTGGCACAGCACTGCAGACAAATTTGGTATGATTCTGACCAAGATCTCTAACATGCCTAAAGCCTGGTGCAGCTCAATTACACAGGCAATTGCTCTAATTATGCTTGCATCTGGTCTGATTTCACAAAAACTTATATCATGAGTTAAATATTGGATCTCAGCCTTTTCAAAACAACATTTGCCCTGCATCTTTAACAATTTGGAGAACTCTTTCCAGATGCACATCATGTGTTTCTTTTCTTTTTCTTTCTTTCTTTCTTTCTTTCTTTCTTTCTTTCTTTCTTTCTTTCTTTCTTTCTTTTTAATCTGCTTGTCATCCATGAAAGCAACAACAATGTCATGGCCTTTCATCAAATTGATCATCTCAGGCTGAAATATTAATAATGATGTCATACCACATGGCAGTTTCTTGAAACAAAAAAAGATCTAGTTGGTGTGATGAATTATGTTAGCTTTTGTCTATCTTTTTCTAGAAATTTCTACCAAAAGCCGCTCAAACCATCTAATGTGTCATCAGCCATCTTAAGTGCAAAGTTTTCAAGGTTGATGGAATAATCATTTACCTTATGACTACATCATTTATCTTTTCTTCAGGTCAACAAGTGTTCATAACTACCAAACACACTTTTACTATGTTTCTGCAGGGGGCAAGCAACCCTGCACCCCCCATGTGAGGGGCTCTGCCCCCCACACTCCACATAAATTAAATATACCAAATTAAATATACCAATTCTAAGATCGCACTACAATATAGGAAAAGGTTAATTTCCTAATGCCACTGTTTCAAGCCCCCCTGCAGAAATGTAGTAAAACGTGTGTTTGGTAGTTTGGTGTTGTTATATGTGGAGGGAATGTTATTTTTTGTGATTTGTAGTGTTAGATATTATGAAATTCAATGTTATGGGTTTAGATGTTTTGGGTTTTAGATGTTCTGGTCTCAATGTTATGAAATTAGATGTTATAGGTTTTAGATATTTTGAAGGGGACCCGGCCTACCACATATGCAGTAGCTTTGCTAAGCTTCTAGTTTATAGACCCAGAGGTCATACTTGAAACCCCTACCAATGTACTTGAGTTTGTCTACAGGGCTACATATTTCTATTTCTGCTTCATGCAATTGCAGGGCTACTTTGAGATACATTTACAAGAAACATGTGATTAACATCAACCCCCAATACCAATACTAAAGCCTGTTAGAGTTTCTGGAGTCTGGAGTTCAGCTTGCCAGTTTGATTCAATGTGTGGCATAGCATTCAATGAACCCAGGAAAATGTGTTTGGAATGCTTATTCCAGGTTTACTCTCAGTTGCTAATAACTGCGGTGGTGGTGCTACGGTAGCATTGTCGCCTCACAGTAAGACGTCCTGTTCGATTCTCAGCTAAAGCGTCTTCTGTGTGGAGACATGCGTGAATGGGCATACCTTCGTTGAAGGTTGTGCATCAGAGCTGGCAACTCAGCACGAAAAATCTACTGCCAATCATTAGTGGACCGGAGTTCCGCTGTGGCGACCCTTAACCGGGAAAAGCCGAAAGACACAATGACTCTCAGTTGCTAATAGTTTATCTGGCTTAATTTTATGAAGAGCAAAACATCCATTCTTGTTGCATTTCCTGTACCTTCTGCCTCACTGCTCTGATTCAGCATGACAGAGGTTACATGTTATACATGTCAAGCTTGCATTTGTTCTGCTTCTCAAGCACACTCTTACTGAATTTTCTACCGAATTTGCCATTTTTGTGTGTTTTATCTCGCAGCATCATTTACTGGGTTCATGTCAATATTTTTGTCTCTTTACTATCTTAGTCTCTCTGGTAACCTTTATTACTTTTTACAAAGATAAATTCAAAGTTATATTCATGTCTGACTTTTGACATGTTTCAGTATTAGCATGCCAAATCACATGCCGCAGTTTCCAACCAGTTCATACAAGTGCTTGACAAAAGGTTCATTTCTCTTTCTTTTAGTTTAAACACATCTGTGGGAACACGATCTTTCATGAATCCCTGTTTGGCACAAAATCTTCAGTGAGCTTGCTTAACACTGCCTCATGTTGCACTCTCACCCTCAAAAAATTAAAATGAACTATAAATTGGATATACTTCTTTGCCCACTGCATACAGCATAGGATTTCCTCACCTCCTCTATTCAGTCTTTCAGCATGTCAAAAGCATGTGAACCTACCTACATTATAGCCAGATAAATTTGGCTGTGAAGCTGAATGGTTTTGGTAGGATAAACTTTGTAATCTTTGGTAAGTATTTGGTTATTCATGGCAACAATGCAGATATTTATTAAAATACCCATATAGCAGGTTAAAAACAGTTAGTTTTTGTGAAAATGGGCTATTTTGAGTTTGGTGATGTTCACTGAAGTCTTTAACCAGATACTCTGACCTGAAATGGCATTTTCAGTCTTTTTCCTTTTTTGTTTTTCTTTTTGTTTTTTTTTAAAAGATCCCAAGTCTAGCACAACGTCATAATTGCATCTAAGGTTTCCCAATCATGCTGTTTGACAGTGTTAACAATGTTTACAGACATCAGCACTAGAAAGAATGCCACAAATTCATTAGTATGAAAATTAGCAATACAGCAAAAAGGTTGTTAGTGCATCATCTTTTATAATGAATTCCAGACCAAATGGCACAGACTCTGAGCATTAAAGATACAACCTACAATACATATCCATAGTATGTGCTTATTAAGAGCAGCGCACACCTTTTCTAATCACAGCTTCTAACGTAAGGCAGTCCTTGGCCATAGAGTCCCAAAAGCATCTATCGATGTTTGTGTTTCTCAGAAATGATGAAAGTCCTGTGCAGGAAATATTCTAGTCAATTTGCATGACCATGCAGTTTGTCATTTGTGTAGTGCCAGTTTTTACTCCATGGTGATTCCGATATTGCTTTTGTGTTGAGTTGTACAACCTTCAAGGATAATGACGCTTTTCTGGTTTTGGCAAGAAGTAGCAGCCATACTCTTGTAACCAGGGCTCTGATGAGCCTTGTTTTTTGCTCTTTCTACACTTCTTTGGTGAGGTGCCACAGGAAATCTACATAATCTCCACACACCAGGACAAAAAGTAACAAGAGTAAGACTTTAACACCCATTTTTATAAAGTTTGATGAAGATACATATGGACCATTTAGCAAGAGTCCTGATTCGCAGATAATCTTAAAACAACTTTTGTACTTGTTCGGCCATGCCATACAAACCGATGCTGTGAATAGTTGCAGAAAGTCTAAAGACATGTAAATCATGTAAATTACTGCCGGTAAGATTTGTGAGATTTTTTTGTGAATGTGAAAAGTGCAGTATATACACTTCAGTTTTGTGTTGAAATGTATGTTGCATAACAAATGGCAAGTAGTAATGGCTCAATTACTTTAACATTTGTTTGTACCCGATAAACTCCAATGTTTTTAATTTGGGTTGCCCCTCTTGTGAATGACAATGACAGTGGTTCAGTTTGCAATGGACAGTGATTCTTCCATTTTCTGTTATTGAAAGCTTTTGGTAACACTTATAAGCCAAGTCTTGAAGGAGACTGGTGGTTTCTTATATGCACATATGTCACAGATCAAGGAATTGCCATTGAAAACATCTGCAGGTGTCCGGTTTTCTGTAGTTCTTACATTTTGCAACAATTTGGTCATTATCTAGTCAAATTAATTATATCCTTCTATCTTCACAGTCATCCATTTTGTGAAATGATACAGTAGTACAAGGAAGGAAGCAATCAGATGCCACAGTAAAGTATCAGCCTATCATTTTGCAAAGTACATTTTAAAAAATTAAATTTCCATATAATTCAACATAAATCCTTCTTTAGAACTGTTAAATGTCACTGCTGAAATCCGCATATATGTGCATTTTCTACATATTCTACTTTTACATACAGAAGCTACACATGCTGACATGCATTAATTATACAGATTCTGTTTGAGTAGCACATCAGTACGGATCAATGCAACTTCTAAATGTATTTATTTAATTCATTTATTTATTTAACATTTGTTTACCAAGAAAGTCCAACTTGGAATGAGCCAATTTTCAGTGGATGCGCTGGGAGAAACGCTCCAGACGCATGTCTTTGTATTAGAAGAAACCATGCAAAAGTACCATTAAGACAAGCTACTTTTCTAGATGTCATGCAATAACAGATTTTAGCCTTCAGTGTTGTACTTTGCTGATTTCTTAATTTCAATTGACTTGGCAGAGTCTTGAATGTAGCTCCTATTCAGCAAATTTAACTCTATTAATGATTCATCAAGAGTTGTGGTTGTTGCATCTAGTATTAATTTCTTTTCCAAAGTGAGCATGTTCGAGAACAGAGAACATTGTGAGTAGTAAGAGTCTGTCATACTGAAGATCCTCATAGCTTTTTTTGCTTCATTCCATATTGGTATTAATTTAAGACAAAGGGCAAAATATGTTTCTAATATTCCAGTGTGTGTGTGTGTGTGTGTGTGTGTGTGTGTGTGTGTGTGTGTGTGTGTGTGTGTGTGCCTGCTATGCCAGCTTGGTTCTACTGCACAGAACAAATCTTTTCATCCTTTAATGCTCAAAGCTGTTTGCTCAAGTACATAAAGGATCAGATTGAAACAAATATCTTTGTCTAGGGTGGACTTACCTTATTAATTGCATGCCAATGCAATTGCAACAAAGGGATGCTGAATATATTGCTCTTTTTGCTGGATACACTGATCTCAGAAAAAGAAAACCACAAAGTGATCTACACTAGCAAAAAGGTCAGAGGGAGAGTTCAGCAAAGCTGCTCTGTGCAGATGATGTGACAGTAAAATCAGACTCTATACAGGAATTTCACAAATGATATAAAGCACACAGGCCAAAACTGAGTATAGGCAAGCTGAGGAAGCCTGAGGTGATGGAAATGAAGTGTCTCAGATGAGTAGTAGATGTATATCATGAGATATATGATAAAATGAGGACTTAAGTGTAGAAGCCAAAGTAGTCCCAACTGTACAGACATTGAAGAAGAACAGATTATGGTGTTTTGTGACCTGGACAGGAAAACAGAAAACAATTGGATAAAGTAGTTCTGAGAGAGAGAGAGAGAGAGAGAGACAGAGACAGAGGAAGAAAGCAAGAGGATACTAAGATGTCCAGTAAAAAGGTGGAAGGATTGAATGAGAGATGACCTGCTAAAGGTGGACATGAAGGTAGGACAGTCCCTCTGAATCATGAGAGGGTGGTGACAGTTGGTGAGAAACCAAGATCACATGTAAAATGAGAAAAGAAAAAGGATCTCATGAGGTGGTCTTGTAGATACACATATTTACATGTGTGTGGATCTACCTTGATTTAGCAAAGTTTCAAAAGTTTGAACCACATATGGCCGAGACCATATGATCAAAGTTTTGAAACTTTGAACACCTTGAACTGAGATTGCTGTACAGCGCAGAATGGGAGATTTACCATTTTCCTCACTGTAGTGTGATCTTAGATTTGGTATATTTAAGTAGCAGGGGGTGTGGGGGGTGAAGGGGGGCTTGCCCCCCTGCAAAAACCTAAAGGTAAAGTTTTTTGTTTTTGTAAGGTGTTTTTGTTGTGTTTGCAAAGCTTCAAAACTTCGATCATATGGTCTCAGCCATATGAGTTTAGAAGTTTTGAAATTTCAATAAAACAATATAGACCCATGTATATACACACACATATATTTGTATACACATATATTAATTTTATTTTTATTTAACATTTGTTAACCAGGAAAGTCCGACTTGGAATGAAGCCAATTTTCAGCGGAAGCCTGGGGAGAAACATGCCACATGCATGTCTTTTAATCTGGGAGGAAACCGGAGCACCCAGAGGAAACCCACACAAATGCAGAGATGACATGCAGACTCCTCACAGAAGTCACACCAGTTGAGAATTGAACCGGAGAACCTCTTGCTGTGAGATGACAACACTGCCACTGCACCACTGTGCCGTCCAATATATATATATATATATATATATATATATATATATATATATATATATAATATATTTATGCATGGATACATCATATAAACATATACACACACACATACACACATTTATATATATATATATATATATATATATATATATATATATATATATATATATATATTTGAATGCAGAAAATAAAAATAATGCTTAACATCAGGATCTAGATATGCAATGTCAGAAGGATATATTTCCCTAAGAACAAGATGCATGATTAAGGTGGGAGGCAAAAAATATAAGAAATGCAAAAAAAGATTATACTACAACTTTGAAACCAGAAATAAACAAGGTGGCCAAACAAATTAAACACAGTGTGAGACAAGCTCAAGAAAAAATTGAAGAAAATTTATATAAAGATATTCAACTTAATAGGAAACCATTACATACATGCATGTGATTTGGAAGGAGTAAAGACATAACAGATTAATAGATATATTTACAAAATCTTAAGCAAAAAAGTTGTTCTAGTGACATCCAGGTAAACTTAGATACTGAAATCAAATTACCACACACAATTTCCCTTGAGAGCACACAGGGAGCACTCTCCAGTCCTGTGGCAGGGTTTCCCTCTCTCTCTCCAGGCCCCAAATAAGATACCCCACTGACACAGCTATACAGTTAACTCCTTATCCGGGTGTTCCAAGCCAAGTCTTCTACCACCGTCTCTGTGAAATCAGTGCGCTCAGTGTCTCTGTTCCAAGTAACTGACACACATACTCTTTGAGATTTGATTTTTACACACACACACACACACACACACACACACACACACACACACACACACACACACACACACACACACACACACCTGGGAAGGGCTGGCACAGATTTACCAGCTATGGTCCCCGCCTAGACTATAAGGTAGATTCGCTGCCACCAGCCATCTAATTTAAGGCTCTTACCAGGGTGCCCTGTTATACTGAGTGAAATTAATACTGGATTCATAGAGTCATAATTAGTACTAGGCTAATTGCCCTTTTGGACCATTTTAAGCTTAGTCAATTACCCCATGTGAGAATCAAACCCTGTACATTTTGTCTGTAAAGTAAATGCTTTAACCATTTTGCCAACCTTCCAGATAATACTAATACCAATGGTAATGTTGACTGAACAGGAAGACTTTCAGGAGCAGCCACAGTGTCACCAAATAAATATAAGCACTCACAAAGGTTAAAATATTCTCTGAAATACCAGCCACAATGAAAAGTTTAAATATATTTAATAATAAATAATCAAAGAACATGCAAATACTAAATATCTGTTTACAATAAACACCAGAGTTTCAATCACAGGTAATATTAAAAATAACACAGATGGAAATGTTCACACAGAAACAGAAAAACAATACTTAACTAATCTCACTATATTTTCCTGACTGAACTAAAGAATTACTGTCCCCTAGTTCACTTACTAAAGCAAAGCAAGTTGTGTGTGAGTGGTCCTTCTTTGTTAGGTCTCACAAACAAACTGCTGAGAGCTGAGAGGCAGCTCTCACTAATACCTAAATATAATTTCAGTGCTGGCTACAGAATAACATCACATCTGGTCTTCTGAGTCAGGTTCCCACACTAAACCCTTTACAAGAAACTGAACCAGAATCTAGCACATATATTATAATACACACACATACAGCTCTGCTAAGATGTGTTACAGCATCTGGAAGCTGTAAAACAATTTTAACACTTCCACTCTTCCTCCACAGTTACTAAGCCAGCCTTATCACAGACATTTTAAATCTGGTTGCAGTCAGAACTCTGAGGTATAGTCTTTATGGCTTAAATAGAAAAAAAGTGGAACTGCATCAAAGAAAACACTTGTAAATCCAATAAAGATGTGCAAAACACGGAGCGGAGAACCAGCCGAGGTATATTCCAATGTTTTAATGAATCCACACAAATGAACACAAAAACATCTACATGAATGCCTTCACTCCATTTACATGCGTTTTCATCTTGTTACTCTAGACTTCATCAGATGACCTGTAAATACATCTGTTACTGATATTTATATTAAGTTTCATTAACAAAAGCCAATGATACTAAATAATCTGTATTTAAAACCACCAATGGGCTTGCAATTAAACCAAATGCAAAATTCAGTGTCATTATATCACTTAAAACTTTCATCCTTCCTCAAATGTTAAAAACATAAACTATAAAACCACAATGAATCAAATGTTATGTATAAAATATTAATACACAGTATTTAAAATATTGAAAAATATTAAAAATGTTAAGAAATACATTAAATACATTATGGCTTAAACCAGGTAATATAATTTCAGACTATTTTTCAAAGCTAGCTGGACTGAGATTAACATCTTCTCTTCCAGTATCCTATGTTATAATATATTAATTTCAACAGTTACAATACAGTCTGACATACAAGTGTATTTCTTTTCTGTCCAGCAGATCGACTGTTGTTACATTTTTAACACAAGCAAGTTTACAAATACATTTTTTCAACACAAGCATATGTACAAATCAGTTTGATATACAAATGACATATAATTTTTTTACAAAGCTCCAGCTAGCTATGCTAGCATATGTTACACATCCACTGCCTTACTTCTCCTGGTATAGCTGTCAATACCTCACATCATCACACTAGGTATAGGTATTGATGTACTCCTGCTAAGATGGATAGCTGTATGGTCTGCAAATAGGCCATGGCAAGTATCATACAACTGGACAGGTAAAATTTGTGGTTGCAGTCTAGTTGTCCCACAAGGCTCTGTTCTTGGCCCACACTTCTTTACATTACATCTTTCAGATCTATCTTTTCATATGAGGTGTCCTATAGCCTGTATTTAGATAACTTGAAATTGGGTAAACTGATTACATATGTTACAGATAAGGCATGTCTGCGAAAAAATTTGACTAAATTGCCCATTTGGGCACAGGAGAATAATTTGCTGATGAATACATCAAAAACTAAGCATATGAGATTTGGGAGACATAAACTGAAAGGTGAATATTTAATACAGCACACATTGATTGAAACTGTAGATTTATTTTATGACCTGGGTATAGGAGTAGATCCAGCTTTGAGTTTTTCTAATCATATCAACCAGTTGGATAATGACAGTTATAGAACTATAGGTTCTGTAAAAAGATTTATAAAATCTAGGAAATCAGAAATTATGAAGTAATTGTTTGTTAGTTACATTCGACCCAAGATTGAGTATGGAATAACAATATGGAAACCTTTTAAGAAAATATGCATGAGTAAACTGGAAAGAGTACAGAAGAAATAGGGTCTATATTATATCATCGAACGCTTAAAAAAGCGAACGCTGATTGATCGACCTAATTTAAGCGAAAGCTTACAATCTCGAACTGTCAGATCAGTGATTTTTTTCCCAGGGAAAAAAATTGCTGATCCAAAACACATACACACAACACAAACACATCAAACAAACAGAAATCCACACACATACACCTAAAATCTGATACCTAACCCTACACTAAGCTATGCACACATCACTAACTACCCACTTACCTTAACCCAAACCCTAACCCTAAGGTCCGTCACTATCGCACACTCACCTCACCCGCTCCCTAACCCTAACTCACTTAAATCCACCCTAAACCTCATGTCCACTCAATCACACACACACCTAACCTGAACCCTAACCCTAACTCACCTAAATCACCCTAACACTCACATCCACACAATCGCACACTTATCTGAATCCGACCGGTAACTTTCCACCATAACACTGAAAATACCGAAGCAACAGAAATGGACAACCGAATTCTTTCCCTAGAAAAAGTTTCGCGAAAATAAGTTCGATCAATCAGCGTTCGCTTTTTTAAGCATTCGAGGATATAATATAGACCCAAGAAATATACCAAGGGCATCCATGAATATGAAAATATGAAAGTCTAAAATATCTGAACTTGTATAGCATCTCATAGATATTTAAGAGGAGACCTTATTGAGATATATAGGGCATTTGGAGACAACTACTTCTGGGAATGTTTCAGATTATCAAAAAGTACCAGGGAATCATCAGACAACCTATGAAGGAATAAGAAGTGTATTAATTGCTTCTCTGAGAGAGCAGCTGATGCATGGAATAGACTACCAAATTACATTAAAGCAAGCACTAGTTTAGATATTTTTAAGAATAGCCTGGACACTTATGGGAACATTGGTAATTTGGCAGGCTGGAAGTGCATTATTGCCTATGCTTGAAATATTTGTATGTATGTATGTTTAAAGGCCACAAATTTCCCATATAAATATAAACCAAACTCCATCTAATAGAAAATGATTTTACAAACTCAGTAATGGGTTTTAGGGATCATATTTACTGATCATGGTCCTTTTACCTAAATATTATAGGACCAACAGTAAAACCCTTAAAGAACAGTATTACTAAAACTAAGGGGCAGGTTCCAAAAGACATGCTAACAGTTTAAGTGACTTACTCCAGTGGAAGGCCTATTTATGAAGCAGACTTGCACAAGAGAAATTCACTTACCATGAACATGTTTTTGGAATCTGGACTTAGTCTAGCAATGTTTTAACATGCCCCCAAACACCCCTGTTTCTTTGATACTTAAGTATTCTAACTCTTAAGTTTATAGAGCCTTCTGGAAAGGAAGTACTTTGTTCTTCCAATCACCTTTTCACTCTGTCAGTACCTTCCAATAGTTTGGATATAAAGCAAAGTAAATGGGTAAGGTATGTGTTTTTCCGGGGTATTTTGTTTATCCCTTTGCACACGGAACATGTATTACTCATCAAATTGCAGTAACATTCCATTCAATGAAGTTTATAAATCATTAGGTAATAACCACAACAAATCCCACAGTGAGATGAAGGAATTCTGGGGAAATTCCATCTGCTGCAGACTTCTGTTTTTCTTTTCCTTTCTGAAGTAATTTTCCCACCAACTCTTTACTGCCATTCGTTAGTCAGAAAGACTGGAAAGATTGCAGCAATCAGACTAAATCCATATAAGGTCCAACTTAGGAGTCCTGCAGTAACTGGACATGCAGAATTCTTCGACCACCCCTGTCAGTTGTAGTTTGGCAGATAGGTATGTATTATTTTTTAAATGAGATTATGACAAGAGTGGTCACTGTCTGCCAGAACAGATCATTTTATGTTACTGTGTGGAACTTTGCCTTCACCAATCAAGCATGGACAGTGGCTCATTAATCAGTGGTCATTTTTGAAGTTCTGCATTTCTTGGTTAACTTTGTATCAGTTTCAATAACTGTCTTTCATTCCCTGTTTAATAAGAATAATAAACATTTGTTAACCAGGTAGACCCACTGGACACGCAATCCCCTTTCAGGGGTGACACTGAAGCAATAAATGTCTGGTTACATGATTTGCACAAGGTCACACAGAAGGCAAATAAATGCTGAGGGAGTCAACCCCCTTTACCACAGGAATGATAGCGCACAGCCTTAACCCTCTGTGACAACTAGCTTTAGTCATCCATTGATGCATATTACTTCTTGTCCTTTTTAATTTCTTTTGTTTAAGTCAATTGAGAAACTCGTGATGTGTTGAGCATCTGCCTTTGTAACTGTTCTCATTGAGAGCGTATCGATAGCTTTCTTTTGCGTCCTGTACTATCACATGCAGCACCACAGCTGGTTTACTTTGTGTGTAAAAAAATACTTGGGGGTGCTTGCTTAACATAATTGGCATTACTGCAGCTGTTATAATAATCTGTAGTGCAGTCAAAATTTCCAGTAGCCAGAATAAGAATCTTTTTTTTTTTCCAGGCTGGTTGGGTTATAAACTGAGCAATCCTGAATATCAGCTATTTACACCTTTAGTATGGTTATACCTCCAGTTTCACATGAATATAGTCTCATTAGAATAGTTTTGGGTTACCTATTCTGTAGTAGTTTCTACTAATGTCACACAGAGTACAATGAAGGGACAAGCAGCAGCTTTTGGTTGCTTTTCTGTCTGCAGCAGATTACTGAGTCACATTTAAAGTCAGTTGTTTAGAGTACACAACTTGTATATCTCCTCTTGTATCCGTATGGTTGTTATTGTTACTCGTATAAATGATAACACCTCCTGCTTTTTGCAGTTTCCTTTGTCTGTGAGTTCATCCATGTCCACTCAGAATGGTTGCTAGTGCCAAAGTCCTATTTTGGTAACTACCACATAAGGCTTTAGCCAAGTTTCGGATAATATGACTACTTCAGGGTTCTATGAAGTCAAGTCTGATTGAAGTTGAAGGACTTTTATTCCTTAATCCACCTAATGCCAATGTGAATTCATTTGATTCCTTTTTTACAAGCCAGTAAATACCTATAGGAAAGCTCAAGGTCTATTACTGATCTTCTAGTTAAAATCCTTTTGCGTTAGGATGACTGTCGCCTTTTGTTAGGATATTTAAATACCATTTTCTCTATATTTTTTCACAGGTAGAGTATAAAGTTAGTTAATACATGGTGTGATCATTTTAATTTCTTTTTTTAATTTATTCATTTTTTATTTTTACTTTTGTTTCACAGTCCCCTTTTATTTGTTTAGGTTGGTAAGTCAGGTGTGTATACTCAAAGCATTATAGCTTTGTGAGGCTATGTTGCCAACTTACTGTTGTATAGAAGTCAGGTCAGAGTACCAGTTTTAAAGTAATAGCTATAGCCACTGTAGATGATTAATATTAAGCAAGAGCAGGACAAAATGCTTGACATTTTTTATCCTCTGCGCAATAACAAAACAAAAATATGTTTCTGAACTGTTTTTCATTTATGGTATTGCCAGATGCACCCTAGCTAGTCAGCAGTCAAATGCATCAAGGATTTTGTCAACCAAAATTAATTAATTAATTAATTAATTAATTAATTAATTAATTAATTAATTAATTAATTGATTTGCTTATTTATTTATTTGCATGCCTGTGTTTACTGAATCATGTTCTAAGTCAGTACTTATTTCCTTCATTTCATAAATCTTATAACTGCTTTACAGGTAACAGCTTGGAATCTGTCCTTATATTCTGGGCCCAGTGAGAGAAGGAGCAGAGTGCATTGATCCTTGACTGTTTCTGGTTGGAGAGTGAGTGTCTGTGCTTAACAAACCTGATTGGTCTGGTTGTTATTTGAGGCATCTACCAGAAAAAGGCTACAAGGCTACAGACCCTTGTATCATCTGGGACAAGACTGTGGATCACTAAACAGGTTGTGGCCTGCTTTCCAACAGAGTGAAGCTGTGGTGAGACCAGCATTAGTAGTAACCAGGCAGTAGCCATTCATGCGACTCCCCTCGTTTCATCATTCTTGACAAGCTAATTCTTTGTTTTCAGTAAGTACTGCTTAATTTGTTTCTTAACTTCAGAATATATGCCTAAATATTTCATCCTTAAACTTTCAGGGTCTACTTATCAGTTTCTCCTCAAGTGTTGGGCAATGCTCTGTACAGAGTCAGACACCCTGAGTGACATTTTTTCTGTAAAAGCACAATTGAAATTTCTCTGATATCTAGTTGCACACAGGACAACTAGTTTGCAGTGACAAGCACTAGCGACATAGTTGCAAACCAGATACCCTTGACAGTTCTTGATATTCTCACTCCAACTGTCTAATCAATAAAAAAGGGTCTGTTGCCATGGATATGAACTTTCCTACTGCCTCTGTTGCCAGCTTTGTGGATATGGGCATCCTGAGGCAATGTAGAAATTGCCTCATGTTTACTGACAACCAGTTACTTCTCAAACAAACTGATATGGTATGTGAGAGATGTATTTACACAATGTCACTGTTGGCAAAGATCTCACATAAAAGTACTCCTAGTGTCAATAAGGTGTCAGTAGTACACACACTGCACCCATCACACACAGTTCAAAGCAGACATATAGACCCACATAAGCTGAGGTACTTACATGTAACCTTCCTAAACCACAAAGACCTCCTAGACGAAGTACACATAACAAATACCTTCAGCTGCCCCAAATGCACTCCTTAAAACAACATCCTCAAAGAAAAACATCTCATGGAGCTGCTACCTCTAAGCCCATAAGGCAAGTCACCACACAGTCCAACATTCTAGTCATTGGACACTCCATAGTGAGATACACTGATGTCCCTCTCACCAGGATGAGTAAGAAGAATGTTATGTTCAGTTGCTTATCAGAGGCTAGGATCCACCACATTACCACACTATGCATGCACTCAGGTCATTGGACCACAATTACCAATATGACTCAGTCATAGTACATATGGGAGTAAATGACCTGACATGTACCTCCCTAGGCTACATGAAGAGAGGCATCATGGAGCTCTGGGAATATGTGTCTCAGGCTGGTATGAGCCTAGCACTGAATAGCATTTTATTTTCTCCAAGGATGATGCCACAGTACTAACAAAAGATGATTGACGTTAATAATCGGGTTAGTTTCTGGTGTCATTCTAAGGGTGTGCAATATTTGTCAGCATGGAAGGAAATGGTCAACAGACCATGCGGCTTTGCCAGGGATGGTCTGCACCTCACTCCCCCTAGACCTTCGATTATTAGCTAAAACATTGTCTTCCCCATAGTGCTTTTTTTTAGCCAATGCCAAACTGAAAGTACTTCTGACATAGAAAATCAAAACCAATAAAATCTAAAGATATTACTGCTCAGTGCTAGCAGTCTAAACAAAAAACTCCTCACTAAAAGCTCTCTTTACCCTAGAGAATGCTGATGTCTGTGTGGTCATTGAGATATGGTTTAAAGCCACAGAGAGCACACCAACAGTGCAAGGTTATAATGCCTTCCACACATTTAGGCCAGCTACTTCACAGGCAGGGACTAAATGTGGCGGTATCTCTATTTGCATCGAAAATAAATATTCTTCAAGGCTGGTCAAACAAGACAATGCACTTGAGCTGATCCATCTTCAAATCACCATAGGTAAAATCCAATACCACTTCTTTCAAGTTACAGGTCCACCTCTATGACACCGAAAACCCATACCATGTATTTAAACTTATTAGAAACACTAGCCATCCAACCCAATACCATATTCATGGGTGACTTTAATTACGGGAATCCTATACGACACCAAACAAACATGCACAGATATTCCTGGATTTTGTAAACATACACTCCCTGGACCAGATAATCAATACACCAACCAGGGGTGCAACCATACTGGATCTGGCCCTCACTAATATGGGAGAGTGCTGCACACCCCCTACTGTTGTGCCTTCCCTGGCAAGGTCAGACCACAAAATGGTCTCCTTTGAAGTAAAAATAAAACCTGGGCCCCCAGCTAAACCTGGAATATTCAGGAACTATTCTAAGGCTAACCTCCTGCTATTGAGTGATAATCTGGCAAAAGTTCAAGCACCCATAAACCCTGAGAACACTTCTGCCTATGCAAAACTGTTCACAGAAACCCTGTACAAGCATGTTAATAGCTGCATAGACGCATCTGAACCCACCAGGAAGAAATACAGAACTAACTCAGAAAACAGGCCACCCTGCTGGAATCACAAAATCAGTCAGCTGTATAACAAGAGGAAGACAATCATGGCAAAAATAAAGAGGGTCCAGCACCCAGTAGGATAAAAGCACTCTCATCAAACTAAACAAACAGCTCAAAGGACAAACAAAGTCTACAAAGCCAAATTTGAGGTAAGTTTGGCCTCCCCAGGCCAAGGACAACCACAAAGCATTCTTTAGCTATGTCCGCAGCCTCAAAGGCAATGCACAATTGTGTGCAGAGCTCATTGTAAATGGAGCCACCTATACTGAGCCAGAAGATATAGCAAACCTCCTGGCTGATAAATTCAGGTCCAACTTTACTCCTCTTTCCCCCTCAACCTTCCTCAGGAAATATAATCAAATATAACTCCACTTTATATCACTAGGGAACAGGTCCTTAATGCTCTCTCTAAGACCAAGATCAGTGCATGAATGGACCCAGACAATATCCCAGGATGCCTTCTAAATAGCATGAAACACGTGTTATCAGGGTCTCTGGAATTATTGTTTAACTGTAGCCTCCAAACAGGCTTTGTGCCTCATGAATGGAAAAAAGCAACAGTCATCCCTCTGCACAAAGATGTGCCATCTACAGACCCTGGAAACTACAGACCCATAAGACTCACTACTCTTATATGCAAAGCCATGGAAAGAATTATAATGGAGATGATCAATAGAGATATAGTAAACCTCCAGACCTCTGGACCCAACCCAGTTTGGTTTCGTCAAGGGCAGATCATGCCTACTCAACCTGGTGGACTTCTTTGAGAAGGTCACCAAAGCAATGGATGAGGGCAAAATCATTCACACTGCCTACCTTGACATGGCCAAGGCATTTGACACAATATCCCACTCGGGTATTGTTGACAAATGCAAGAGGTTAGGTACAAACCCGTATGTCACCTGGTAGATAGCCAACTGGCTCACAGACAGGACCCAGGAATTTAGAATTGGGGAGTCCACCTATACAAAGAAGCCAGTCACAAGTGGAGTCCATCAGGAATCAGTACTTGAACCACTCCTTTTTGGCATTTACTTCTCAGAAGTCAAGGCCAATGTCAGTGGTCTCTGGCTGACTAATTTTGCAGATGATTGCAAATTAGGAGCTATCATTGAATCTCACACTGACACAAATATTCTCCAGGAATGGCTAACAAAGACAAACCTCTGGTGTCAGAGCATTGGACTAAAATTAAATGCCAAAAAATGCATATTGGTATCCTTTGTGAAGTCATCCATCCCTATCATGGGTGGAAATCATTTATGTTGCTCACTTTATATCAAAAGGTATGGCATCAGTCCAAAGGAAGTCATTGTTCCACTGTATTTGGCATTCATTACATTCATTAGACCCCTGTGATATAAAGAGGACCTGCTGGAGAGATAGAGACTACCCCATCTATGGAATAGGATCCCCATCCATGTTGGTTTGGCACCTATGTCTCTAATGGACACAGGTAACCTGTAAATGGTTCATCTCCAGAACTTGTCAGAGATTTGGGATGCATGGGTCATTTGCCTAGTAAACACTGCTTATTAACTTTGGGGGCTTTTTTCAAATGATAAACTCTTGCACACAAAACATACATGTGTTCTGTGATGCACCTTCCTGATTGCATTAAATTATATTCCTTGTATAATACAGTAAAATTTATTGTTTATATTTCATTGTTTCATCTACAAATAAAGTGCCTGTTGCCTTTGAGGAATAAATTGCCTATATCACATTAAAAAAATGATAAGCTAGTAATATTACAATAGGGAATGGATGGGAAATAAAGGACGGGTTCATAGTTACTAGGTATCTTCGCCAAATAGGACATTCTCAAGATGGCAGCATCCACCCCGTTTACAACACAATACAATATCAGCAATGCATCTACATACTTTGAACCCACAGCCCTTCTACATCAAAAGCAAGTACACTACCTGTTGAGCTATTAACAATGCAAGCAGTCTCACCATAAGCAGCACTAAACTTCTCTTCCCCTGGGCACTAAACTTCTCTTCCCCTGGAGCTCTCAGCTCCTTAAAAAAATCTACTTAATACTCAGCTGTATCTCTCAACTTTGCCACACAAGAAATCTGGAAAAAGCCAAAATGTATTGGGGATGGACAAAAGCCCAAAAACCAGGGACACATTTTAAACATTGCTTGTATAATCTTGGAAAGTTGCTAGAATAAAGTGATGTGTTATCACCATGCATTTCACTACCAGGTCTTGAACCCAGGACCCTGTGCAAAACAGTCAGAGCAACATACCACTATGCCAACTCAGCTGTTGTGTGAAAGAGATGAAGACTGAAACTTAAATGGCTACTATTTAGCCCATTAACACCTATATGCACACTTAGAGTGCAGTGCCTTCCTCTGAGAATAATGCTCTTGCAATCCCCCATGAAGGTTGTCATATGTTTTGCTAGGCAGGGACCAAGATAATGTCCAAATTACTGCTGTCTACAAAACACTTACCCTCTAATAGGTGTCCATAGAGCAGCAGGTCTGAACGCCACCACCCTGCACACCACCATGATGAGCAAACCTGCAATGCCTGCCGACTCCCATGCTGTCCTGCAAAACTTCTCCAGGCCAGAGCTGGTAATCAATCTCAGATCACCTGGTTTGTATCAGGGCTTTTATTCCACAAAACCAATGATCCAGACCTTTAAACACATTAAAATTAACTCATGGATATTTTTTGATTAGATTCTGACATACATACAACATTTGAACACAGATGCCATCCAAGACAAAGTCCAATTCTTTGGTTTGAATCAGCCAAAAAGCCAGATGGTGTACTTGAGATAATTTTTCTTCACTGGAAATCCTAGAGGTTTCTGGCATTTGTATTTTGGCCCTCTAGTCCTAAACATTAAAATATTTCCATTTTAGCATTAGGTTGCAGAGAAATGTTTGGCATCAAAGACAATTACCACAGTAGCTGGATTGTTTTTCACATATCAGAGATGTAGTAGCCCTTTAACACCATTGGTTTCTACACTGATTATAATAAAGTATGTTTTGATGCTTTTTCTCAAATCTTTTTATATGACAGTTCTTTAAATGGAGCAGAGTTTAAATTAAGCATAACACTCATTTAAAAAATGTGACTTTTGAATTGCAATACAAAGACATTTACACAAACTGCCACAATGTTAATGAAAATTCCAGATTAGAATTCTGACAATATTAGGGTAGAATGTTCTGGTAGCATACCCAACACTATAGCAAGCTACTGACTGTAATAGCACTATGGAAGTATATTACAGTAAATAGTGTATGGAAAAATCTATGGCCTGGGTTTGATGATTATATCCCTCTGCTGTTGTATAGTGTTATATTTTAGGTGATGTTGTAATCAAATCACTTCACTAAGCATATACTCTTGGTTCAAAGTTGAAGAGAAACATTGATTCCTAGTGTGTTTATCCATGAAACCTGTAGAGTGTTACAGCCCAGAATACAACATGTACTTACACCAGTCATATGATACAGGCTGAAATTTAGTCCTCAGAATTATTTCATATGCATTGTAATAAGTCAGATGCTTTCCACTGGACTGTGTGCATTTGTCACTATTACATTTATCCATGATACCTCATCAGTATATCATGTTATGCATATGCATATGTATGCATATAAGAAGATGCTAACTATTTGACTGTTGTCCTCACTGATCACATGGTATGTCCCAGTTGGTTTCAGTGTTGCCATTTCTTATATTTTACCATTTTTTTCCCAACCATTGTACTGGTATTGTTTTTAGGAATTGTTGTGGTATGGTTCAGTGTGTATAGAAATATGCAGCATATGTGTAGACCGAGGCTTTTGCTGGTCCCATTTGCACACTTGTTTGTTGACACTGATGTTGAGATGCAGGTCTTCATTGTACAAATCCTGATCTTTACACGATTCCCCTACCCTTACCCCCATACCAGTGGTGGCAATGTATTTCAGACATCTGATAAATCTGCCTGCTCCCTGATCCCTGTAGTGTTCTCTGACATGCATTAAATACACAGCATGTCATACAGTGTCCTGCATGTAGACATTACCACCTTCCTTCATCTTGTGATGACCTTTTACTCTTGTCCTTTCCTGATATTCACCCTTGCATTTTAAGACCTAAGCAAACATGGCAACTAGAGTTTTTCTTAAATATCTTCTTCTTCATCATATGTACAAAAGTCTATTTACCATGTATGCACATTCAAAGATATTCTCAGCTGTATATTTGTTATGCATTTCTGTTGCTCAAGGTCACAATTATTTATTGATCAGAACATGCCATTTTCGTACATAGAAACTTTGCTGTGTATTGCACTTTCTGTTTTGTAGATTAGAACCTTTAATTTTCTCAGAATGTTTGCCATTTTATTGTTAACTATGGAAGTACCTTCAATAACTCATATGATTCCACCAAACTAAACATTTCCAATTTTCATCTAAAATAAACTTGTTTCACTATAATGTTGTTCTAAAGTAAACATTCGCTGTGCCTATTTACATGAGTTAAAGTATTAAATAGAACCTTCAGTATCAGTTCTTATTTTGAGTGCTTCACTACAAAAAAAGTCCTTAACAATTAGTTTGTCCTCAGGCTTTATTTAGCAAGCTATAAATTATATGTGAATAGAATTCTTATTATATGCTCCACCCCATGCATAATTCTACATGCAATTACCAGCAACCACCTTTAATGCATGGTCTCACTCTGTTTCAGACGCCATACTAAGAAGGCTACCTTGTTATTAGAGTATGTTATTTCATTCTTTTATCACTTATATTCATCACACTAGCTCATAGCCCATTATTCTGTGTGGGCAGTATACATCTAACAATAATGGGGGTTTCATGTCTCACTTCCTGAGTACTTGCACTGATCAATTATCTTGTACTCATTAAAAGTAACATAATGATTTTCAGGATTAATATGATTCATGCTGGCATTATAGTTGCAAGAAAAATCTGTGTAGTTAGTGTTTAAAAGCTCTGGGTACCTGTAAGAATGACAGCATTTGTGGGCGGGAGCTGCCTGTGTTAGAATGTTGCTGATGGAATTGGGGAACAGCAAGGAAAGAAGCACACCCTGTATGCATGTTTGGGAAAGAGTGCTGCGAGGGAGTGTGTGTGTGTGTGTGTGTGTGTGTGTGTGTGTGTGTGTGTGTGTGTGTGTGTGTGTGTGTGTGTGTGTGTGTGTGTAAAAGTAGAGCCAAAGAGGTATTTTTTGGCTAATAACTATAAAAAGGTGATTGTATTCTTTACTATTTACATTCAAACACTGTGTTACAAACATAAACATCTAAGACGTGCTGTGAAGGTGTTTAGAAAACAGTCATGTGCATGACTTTCCTTGATTACAGATTTGAGCCATTATGTAAAGCTGTATCTGATAAATTTAAGAAGCTTATGGAATGGTCTTCTAATTAACTTCATCCTGTAGTAAAAGTGATTTACTCCATCTACTTTTCCTTAATGTATGACTCTTAGTAAGTCAGTGTTTTATGGTGATCTCTGAAAAGAGGCACTTGTGTCTAGTGAGTTTACCTGATTAACAAATGAATAAAATTGAGAAGGCATGAGGAAGAATTTATAAATTGCAGTATTTCTTCATGGCAATATGGAAGCACTGGAATTTATTTGCATGTTCAGTTTTACAGAACTATACAGAGAACAAAATATTGTATGGTATAGGCTTCAGAAGATATTCTCCTGATGGATATTGGCAGTGGAGCCCACCTACTTAATCAGCAGCTTATATTTACCACCCCCACAAGAACTCTCCAATCATACCTTTCACACGCCTTCTTGTGTGGTTTATATTTTGGCCCGTACTACCTTCTCCGGAAGGTTGTTTAAATAATCCACTGCCATTTCTGTGAAAAAAACAAACATATACTGATACTAAGGCATCCATCATGTTTATGTCAAATTATAACATCTGTTTCTCATCCATATTCTTTTCTTGAAATAGGGAAGCCTGCCTGCGCATCCTCTTTGAGTAAGTAAATGTTTCTCTCAATTCCTCACCTGCCTCTTTTCTTAAAGAGACAATACATTTATCTGTTCTTTTTTAAATGGTTTCTCATGAAGGATGTCTGTCATTTTTATTGCTGACTTCAAACTGTTGCTGACACTTCATGTGTTCCTCAAAGTTCCCCTAACCTTAAATCATCTGTTATTGCCACTAGAGTTCCTTTCAGTCTAAGGAGGCAGAATCATATTTTGATTTACTGCAGGTGTGTATGGTGTAATAAAATGTACTACATCATCTACACTTAATTTGAGTACCACTGCCTACCTGTCAGGCCATGCATACCTGTCATGAACAATGTAAGCCTTGAAATTAGAAAGATTCCAACATAGTGTCTTTTGCTTAAAAGGTTATTTATCAGAACGCCAGAAATGCTGGTCAATTGCTATGTGAAGAAATTTGTCTAATAAAGTATAACTCCATAATGAGGGCACCCTCTATGCCTAGGACATTTATGTCAAGAGCTAAAGGAATATAGGAATTTTATAAAGACCCCTCCTCCTTTCTCTCCCCTGTCTTTCTCTCTCTCATCTATATTTTTTTTTTTCTTTAATCCCTGTCCTCCTCTAATTCTTTCTCTTCCAACTGACTATCTAAAACAATTTGCTAATTCTTTTTTTTTAATTTGTGATGCTTCTACTGAACTAGTATATTTTTGTGTTTATTATTTTTTTTTTTATATTTATATTAAATAATTATTCTTTATACTCTTTTTTTTTATGTCTCTTTGTAATAATTTTTTGTTTGTGAGTTTTTTCCCCCCCTTCCTCTAAAAAATGGACACATATATCAATAGACAGCCCGGTTAACAAATGTAAAATAAATAAATAAATAAATAAAATCACTCTGAGGAAAGCTTAACAAATTCAACATGTAAAGATGTTGGCAGCCCTGGAGAATATAATGGCAATATCTTCCTTTGCCATATTCCAAAGATTTAGTCTTCAGGTTAGGCAAGTGAAAATTCAATCCCACACACATTTCTTTAGTATATCAGTGAACCAGGAAATCTGTTTGTATGTCCTCAAACATATTCATGATATATACTTAGAAAACAGATGGCTTTTCAGGCCATGCTCATGTGAAAAACATGGAATTGATCATTTCCAGCAGCAATCTTCCCACAGAACAGTTAGATTTTATTTGGCCATGCACATAATGCTGCAGTGGTGGTGCTGTGGTAGCGTTGTCGCCTCACAGTAAGACGTTCTCCTGTTCGATTCTCAGCTAAAGCATCTTCTGTGTGGAGACATGCATGAATGGGCATACCTTCGTTGAAGGTTGTGCATCAGGGCTGGCAACTCGGTACATAAAAATCTACTGCCAATAATTAGCGGACCGGAGTTCCGCTGTGGCGACCCCTAACTGGGAAAAGCCGAAAGATACAACAACATCTAAAAGACAAGGGATTGATACTTTCCAGTGGGGTCACCATATGAGTAGTCTTCCACCAGAAAAGTTAATTTTTTTTTGGTCATTCTTATGCAATACACATTTGCTTACTCAATACTTTCCAGGAAGATCTCAATACACAGAATCTCCCTCTTGAACAGTTAGATGTTTTCAGTCATGCATCACATGGTAGATATGGACTTGCTCAATACTTTCCAACAGGAGGTCTGTATACTGAATGTACCCCTACAGCAAATGTGCTCATAAGGTACCAGTGGACTACACTTACAAAAGCTTTCCCTAGAATATGAAGTATTACCTAGACCCTTTTTCTTAGAAAAGCTATCCACTAAAATAAAATTGACAAGCTAGGTGAAAGCAGCTAAAACAGGATACTTCTCAGAGGATGCATATCTATTTCTCTGCCAGTCACCAGTAGATTTACTCAGAGACTTGGTAAGGATCTAGCTTGACTGGCATTTCCAATGGCAATAAAGACCCATCCAAACTCTAAGATGTAAAAAAATACGGCACACTGGATTTATTAAAAGACATATACAAATGATGGATTTAGTGCTTTCATCCACTAGCCATGGACTTCGTCAAAACTTTTTGGCTTCTATCAGATCGCAAATCATCCACTATCAATGCAAGCTGGTACCCAAGATACTTTACACCCTTAGTAATCACCATGACTTCCCCTGGATAATTTAATTTATTTCAGAAAGTAGATGTTTTTTTAATTTTCTTGGTGGCTACTAAAGCTAGAAGCGAGGCTGACAAGCATGACTAAAAGAAAACAAGCCTGTTTTATAAGCCAGTCTTGTATAAATTATCAGCCACTTAAATATAGTCATGGTTGGTAATTCATCACAATATGAAATAAAATGAAAAGAACTAGACTTGGCATGTCTACAGGCTCATCGAAAGGTTTATGAGAGGGTAGTGTTCTGATCTGACTGATACTATTTAATTAGGAAATGGAGGTCTGCTTGAGAAAAATCAGATGGCTGAGTAGACAGTGATAGCAGTGAGTAATAATTATGTAATTAACTGTAATTAAAAAGGTATATGTCAGGATTTCTGGATGAATTATTTACATGGACTGGTACAGAGGACATCATGCAGTCTCCAAGATGCAAGGCTCTGTGATGTTAAGGGGCAGAACTCTGAGTGTGACTCAGATGATCTGAGATTGATTAGTAGTCCTGGTGATAGAAGACCTAATGTAGCACAGAAGAATAAAATAAAGGAATTGAATCTTCTTGATTCTTTGAGAGTGGCAGAAGAGGAGCATATTGCATAGATTTTGTCTGGAGAATGCTTTACTTCTTATTTGATACCTCAAAACTCCTAATAAGGTCTTTGCAGATGATTCTGACAGATGTGGGAGGTGTACAGAGGAGTCTGTTACATTCCTCTACATTGTTAATTATTCTTGTATTGTTCTTGATTAATTTGTGCACAGATCTGAAAAGGCTGTGGGCCATCCAGTGATATGAGGTTGTTTTATGGACCTCTCTTAAAGTTCTAGATTTGTAATTGCCTGATTCTGTTTATTTATTTCATTGAAAGTCCACTTCCATGGGACATCCTAGCAATAACAAGGAAATGTGTCACCAGGTTACAGGAAAAAGTCCACATCACCCAACATGGAACAGTGGAGACATCCAAGTATACATAAAATAGTAATATAAATAAATAGCTTGCACATCAGGATAAGACCAAATGTTATACAGACAGTTGTACATTGATATACTAACAATAGAAATTCACAGTCTTACATCATTTAAAAACTTGCCAGATGCAGATTACATGTTCTGTATATGAATGATACATTTAATAAACTTTGAACAGAAGAGGCCATTTATTCCCTCCCATGACACCAATTTCTCTCCCCATCTCTTCCTTGTCTTCTATGGTGCTAAATAAAAACTTTGAAAGAAAAAGAAAAAGAAAAAAATATTCTGGTGTGCTTTAGGCCATTGCTCCATTGTTCATATGTTCTAATTGTTAACTTTTGTGCTTTTTATGTGGTTACCCAGTTGCATACCTCTCCCTCATCAGCAAAAATGTAAACTTTTCCTTCTAGAGATGTTGCAATATTATTTACCCAAAATGATTGCCAATCTACTGATCACTGTCTTAAACCATTGGTAATCTTCTTTCATCTAAGTGAACTCACTAATTTAATATACACAATTTTCTCCTTATGTTCACTCTATTACTTATGTTACTACCCTATGGTCCAGTGCATTTTGCATTTGTCCAGTAATCCTATGTATGACAACATGCCAAAAGCTTTGCAAACACTTAAACAGTTATCATTGTAGTGCATGACATGGTGACAACCACACAACACCACACAGCTTGATGGCATTAGTACAACACTGCAGAGCTGTTGACAGTCACATAACGCTGCATAACTTGTTGAGGTGGTTTGTTGCCTATATGGTACAATGCAGAAAAATTTTGTTTTAAGTTTTTTTTTTTCATTTTTAGCCCAAGACCACTATCCTTGCACCAGCTGCTAGTGGAGTTTAATCAATGTTGGAAGAATTGTGAGTGTGTGGAGGAATGATTAGCAACACCAAAGTTATAGACGCACACAAACTTAAAAAAACAAAGAGCAGGAGGGTCTACTTCACTTCAGTTAAAACCCTTTAGACAAACACCTCTTTGTTAAATGTTAATTGTCGAAAGCTCTATCTGTCAAAAGGCTGTTTTAGTGAATTCTTTCCTCCAGAGAAAAAAACACTTGGCCATTATCAGGGATTTGCCCTTTTCCCCACTGTAGTGCAATCTCAGAGTTGGTATACTTAGCACATCCCACCCCTCCCCCACCTTGGTGGGTTTTAAATTTTGTGAAATTTTTTCACCTTTGTTAGGCTGGCAAAGCATTTTTTTTTCCCCTGGGTAAAAATTCACTAAAACGGCCATTCAACTGATCGAGCTTTCGGCAATTAGCATTCGACAAAGAGGTGTTCAACTAAAAGGTTTTTTCACTGAAATGATATAGACCCAACCAGGATTGCTAGCTTGAAGGTCCAAGAAAAAGATACCAAATAGGAGAAGGCCCAACACTGAACCCTAGAGTGCATTACTGGTAACTTTCTTTCAAAAATAGCACATGGGTCTGTTAGACAATAAATAAGCTATCCACTACAGAATGTATGGATTTATATTCATATTTATAAGTTCGCAAATATTACTTGAATGAGGAATTGTGTCATAGGCCTTGACCACATTATTATTAATAATAATAATAATAATAATAATAATAATAATAATAATAGTGCTGTCTGGTTTCGTGTAAACTGCTTAATGCGACCTCCATATTTGTATCTGTACTCCTGCTAGAGTGAGTACACTGACAATTGTAATGTTTGCTGCATAACCATTCTCCTCATTGCGCTGTAGTGAGAGTTGCAGGAAAGAAAGCAATGTGCTGTACTTTAGTGGTGGTATGTATAACAAAACATTAGAACTGTGTCTCCTGAATATTGCCTTCTGATGTAAATGCTATAAAGAAAAGGGGGTATTTGTCTTCTTGGTTTATGTGCATACAGACATCAGTTCTTTGAATATTGTTTAGATTTGAAGTTTCACTTTGCCATGTGACCATAGCTCCTCTTTGAATATTGTTTAGATTTGAAGTTTCACTTTGCAACCTCTTTCTCACCTTCCACCCACAGTCATCATACTATCCCTCACCACTCTACACTCCTTACCACCCCACTCACAGGTTATTTTTCACCTACACCTCAACTATACCACTTTAAGCCAAACTAACTTTACTGTTATTCTTGTATTCTTCCTCTAGGTAGTGTTTTCCACTTGAGAGACCCCTCAGCTACCCAGTCAGTGGTCCATTGAACTAAGTAACTGAAATCTGAAAGACCTACCAAGAGAGCAACCCATTCCTGCTTCCCAAAGTGGTCTCACCTCAAGTACCTGAACACGTATTAAACTAGAAATTAAGTACGTATTTTAAGTGTTTTTAACTGCTCGTATGAGAAAATAAAACTGCCCTTCATAACCAACCATCTCCCGTGCATCACTATGCTCCCTAGGTGATCTGCTCTTATCTCCCAAATATCTTATCTATAACTCCTAACCCCCTCACTACTACCCCTATCTATTTCTTTTCTCAGGCTACACTCACTCCCATTGCTTCCCACTTCTGATTATAGCCACTAAATTCAGCTATAACAGAACAACTCTGACTTATTCTGTCCTCCACTCTCTCTCCCACCCTTCATACTTACTATCTCTCTTGATTAAACCTCCCTTCCTATCCTCCCTTTTCCCCTCACCCATATCCACAGCTGTACTCTCTAGTCTTCTCCTCTCTATCTTTCCTGGGAGAGCTTTCCTGGCAATTGATCTTACCTGAATTACAAGTTTCTGATCGTTTTTCTTTTCTCTTAGTCTTTCTATACCTGGCCCAATCCACTCTTTTCACCATCGCTACACTCCGGCTCACTCCGCTCCCCTACCCTACCCCATTCTCACCCACCCCTGGAGCAATTGAACTTATAAAGACCACACCCTCACTCACCACTCATCACCTCCCACACTCCCAATTACCCTATCATATCAGACCTGTTATCCCCCCCCGAATCACACTCTACCACACCCATAGTACAAATCTCATTTCACAATTGAGTATAATACCCCTTATAAACACACTACTATTTCTCAAACAACAAACAATGTTCTATACACTACACACCCAACTAGGAAAGCACTAATCTATCCCTTCACAATTTCTACTCTACTCCTGCTTTCAATCCTCACCTCCTACCATGCCCACCTTAATGACAGCACCCCACCTTCGTGGCAAATAGAAGCATTAGGCAAGCCTGTAAAACTGATAAACTTCCCTATATCGCCATGTGACCATAGCTCCTCCCATACCTTCTCTTTCTTACATAATAAGCAGCCAGTTAAACATAACTCCCATTCCTCGCGAAGACATGCTAAAATAATATACAAGCTTATTAAATGCTATCTACACCTACTCAAGACACTCACCTGCTGTGGTGATATACACCCTAATCCAGGACCCAGTACAGCAACCAACCGAAACCTAGATCAGCTAAACCCTCTATGCTTCCTCCCTCCTCTTCCTAAACCTGAATGTAAGAAGTATATTAAATAAAATTCATGACCTTCATGCCCTACTAGCTCTATATAAACCAGATATTGTTTTGCTAACTGAAACATGGCTAAAACCAGATCACCACAACAATGAGATTACAGCCCCTGGCTACAATATTATACATAGAGATAGAGTTTAGAAAAAGGGAGGGGGAGTAGCAATATTATTGCAAAATCTTCTCACCATCAAACTACTTGATAATAATAACCCTGAAGTCAAAAACATAGAGCTAATCCTTGCAAAATTAAAACTAAACCCCAACAAACATATAAACATTGTATGTGGCTATATCCCACCAGGTAAAAACATTACTATAATGGAAAACCTGCTAGACTAAATCGCAAACTTCCTTCCACAAGAAACTATACTATTAGGTGACTTTAATATTGACTGGCTTAACTGCTCCAGCCATAATCCCTCTACCTATATCAACCTCCATGGGTTTACCCAATTCATCTCTTCCCCCACTAGAATTCACAAAACATCCAAGTGCCAGTCCATCCTAGTCAGGATTCTTATATCGGACCCCTCACTTGTATACCAATCTGGCTGTCTCCCTGATATAATAAGTGACCATCAGCCAACTTACCTAATTAGGAATAGGTCCCAATACATCAACCAGACTGTCCTCAGAGTCATAAGAATTAAAAAGAACTTTATACCCAATAACTTCATCACTGCACTAAAACGTTGTAATTGGACACCCCTGCAGCAACTGCCTCTTGATGAAGCTGTGCAATACTTTAACTCAGCTTTCTTAGAAATCTTAAACTATCATGCACCCTCCAGAGCCATGAGAATAAAAGCAAATTATGCCCTATGGCTAACTAAAGAAACTAAAACTACAGTGAAAGAAAAGGATACAATTCCAAAAAAACAAAACCACTACTATGAGACAAATCTACTTAGAAGTTCATAACAAAGCTAAAAAACAAATTAAACTTGACAAAACTAACTGCTACAAAAACTGCAAGAAAAATATGTCCACAACCCTCACAGATTCTGGGCCACAATAAATACTATACTTCAGCCAGAAAAATCCACAACTCCAAGCCCTGTGTTAACAAACAACCATGATAACATTCCCATACAATTTAATAAATTATTTACTAAAACAGTCCAAGCCCTTGCCAATGCCCAAAATACTGCTAATAGCCCCATACCAACAACTGCCCAAACCTACCCCAACTCACAAAACAATACCTCCAACTTTTCCCTGCACCCTGTGTCCACCAAGGCCATTTCTAAACTCCTTTGTAAACTTAAACTGACCATTCTGGCTGCTGATAACCTATCAGCAGAATTCCTTAAGATAGCAGCGGATGCTATTGCCTATCCTGTTGCTATTCTCATTAATAGGTCTCTGTCAGAATGCAAGGTACCTACCTCATGGAAAACATCACATATACCACTACACAAAGGAGGTAACTCCTTAGAGATCTCACTAACTACTGCCCAATCACTATTCTATCCCTGTTATCTAAAATATTAGAAAGAGTTGTTCACACTCAACTAATGCTGTACCTCCAAAAAACAGCCTGCTATCTGAAACACAGCATGGCTTTCGACCCTCTCATAACACCATCACAGCACTAGTGTCTTTTACTAACATAGTTAACCACTAAAGAAACAAGGGACTATTCTTATAATCCATATTCTTAGAATTATCTAAAGCTTTTGATATGGTTAACCACAATATGCTCCTTCAAATTCTATCTGCCTTAAACATTAGCCCCTCCTCTAGCTCATGGTTCAACAGCTACTTATCAGGCCAGCAACAAGCAGTCCTATGGCAAAACTAATTGTCCCCTCTGTTACCAGTATCCTTAAGAGTCCCTCATAGCTCCATCCTTGGCCCAGCCCACTTCTGTTTTCTCTGTTTACCAACCAGCTCTCTTCCTCCACACTCACTGCCTCAGTAGTACAATATGCCAATGACACCACCCTTATATATGCAACCCCACAATGAAACAACTTCATACCCTAACCCAAAACAGCTTTACTCTAACCAAAACATGGTTCACTAACTCCAAACTTATTCTTAATCACAAAAAAACAAAACGTATTCCTTTCAGCTCAGGTAGGTCCCCTCCTTTAAACCATAGTTTTAGCATAAGTTCCAAAGATAGCATCCAAATCACTCCAACCACACACACTAAACTGCTAGGTGTAAAAACTGACAACAACCTAAGATTCGACATCCACATTGCACAAACCAGCAAGAAAATAAACAAAAAGCTTGGGCTCCTCTACAGGAAAAAACAGTTTATCACTAGACATACTAAAACCACAGTTGCAAGGACTCATCTCTTATCCATCCTCCTCTATGCCTCTCCTAACCTGACTAATCACTGCCAGACTGATTTAAAGAAAATGGAATCTTGTTATAACAATATTGCCAAGTTCGCTACAGAAGCCTCATATAGGTCCCATCACTGTCTATCACTTACACAGCTTAACTGGCTTGAGCTGCCTCAACTACTGCCACTCAGTCAATTGTCAGTAGCACACAAGTTATACTACCATCCTGAGAAAACCCCTGCACTCCAGCATCTAATTCAACCCTAAACTACCACCAGACACTTAAGATCTAGTAACCAGAATCTCATAAATGTCATTAAACATAAGAATGATGCTGGTAAGTATCTCTTTAGTTGCACTATTGCAAGAATTTGGAATATACTACCAAGCCACATAACTTCTAATAGCTCTACTATACAATTTAAAAAACTCCTGAAAACCCACTAGTCAAACAACTGGTTATGCTCCTGTTACTCATACATACCATTGCATTGTAAGGAGGATACTGTTATGTGGTAGCAGTTCCCCTGGAAAGGCTGTTAAACTAATCATACCTCAAAGACTGTCACTACTGTTGATATTTACTGTATAGAACTAAAACTTATGTACTATATAGTTAGCAACCATTACCTGTTGCCAGAAACAACTACCATACACTAATTGTTCTTAACCACCTTGCAGTTTCATCCTAAAAATCATGTATGTGCTTACTACATTGTAGGTTATAATCCTTAAAAATTATGTATGTTTGGAAATTTTGATTTTATGTTTTTTGAAATTTTATTTTATTGTATGAGATTGTAATTTTCTACGTTATTGTGTGATCTTTCCTATGTATTGTATTTTTTGGAGCTTTTATCCCCGGGCACCACTGAAAGTGGACCTGTGTCCAGTCGGACTCTCCCAGTAAACAAATGTAAAATAAAATAAAATAAAAATAAATAATAATAACGATGATGTTATGTATGGTATAACCACTGTCCATTGTTTTGATGACCTTTTTTGAACAAACTAACAAGGTTAAAGAGGCAGGACCTGTCTTTGACAAAGCCAAATTAATGAGGGTCCAGGGTTAAGAGTTTTGAGATGTCCAGAGTAATGAGGACTGAGATAATACATTTTATAGCTTTTCACCTGAAGCTAGACAGACTAATGGGTCCATGGTTGTGATACCCTTGTGTAATGGCTTTACAATGGTGATTTCCAGGCTTTGGGAATGCAACCAGTGGAGAGGCTTGGATGAGAGATGTTAGGCAGGGGTTCAGTAGGAAATACTGGGCAATGATAATCAGGGCACTTAATGTGCTAGCAGGGCCCATGGGACAGGTGGTCTTAACTTCTGAGCATGCTGAGAAGACATATTCCATAGTAATTATATGGGTTTAAATTAAACCAAGGAGATCATGTGGGAATAGAACACACAAACTTCTGATCTTCTCAGCATCAAAGCTGAATGTTTTGCCAGTTGAGATGCTGAAAGTCTATTCTAAATTTAAACTTGAGCAGCATCTTTCCAAAAAGGAAATATTTTGGATTGTTCGGATAGAAGCCATGTTTGTCCATGATATCAGTATTTAATACAAAACATTTTGCTGTGTATGTATGCAATTGGTTTCGTGAGTGTGTACGTGAGTGCATGCTTGTGTGTGTGTGTGTGTGTGTGTGTGTGTGTGTGTGTGTGTGTGTGTGTGTGTGTGTGTGTGTGTGTGTGTGTGTGTGTGTGTGTGTGTTATTAGCAAGTAAATGGGATATGCCCCCTTGCCCACTGTAGTGCGACCCTGGAGTTAGAATATATAGTAAGGGGGGGGTGTGAGATGCTGCTCAAGTTTAAATTTAGAATAAACTTTCAACATCTCAACTTACTTTTGTTTTACTAAGCAATATTAAAACAAAACTAAACAATATAATATGAAATGAAGTGGGGGGCTTTGCCCCCCAACTATATATTCTAACTCCAGGGTCACACTACAGTGGGAAGGGGGCATATCCCATTTACTTGCCAATAATACCTGTTGGTCAAATGAAGTGTCGGTCAAATTAAATTTCAGTCAAATGAAAGTCATTTGGTGTCGGCAAATGGGTGTCGGTCAATCGGAAGTTAGGGCAAATGAAGTAGACCCATATATATATATATATATATATATATATATATATATATATATATATATATATATATGGGTGTGTATGTTTGATGTTCTCTGCAGTAAAAAATGTCATTAAGCGTCTCCTTGTGGAGGTCTGTTTACAAACATTGTGATGTTACAGAGGGAGAAGATCTATTTATTTACATCACAGTTCTGTAACCCCTGCAGGTTTTATACAAGACTCCTGGATGATATTTTTATTTTATGGGATGGAAACAAAGATTTAATTCCAGCATTCATCCAGTTCATCAATGATTCAACCCCTTTTCTTAAGTTTACCTACACCTACAGCAGTGAACACATCACATATCTTGATGTATGGCTTATAAAGGACAATTCAAATGCTATGTTTCTTTCCAAAATATATCGTAAGAAAACATATTCCAACAGTTTTCTTCACTTTCATAGCTCTCCCTCCAGTATCCAGAAAAAGACTGTCAAAAAGGGCCAATTTGTCCGTGCGGCCAGGATGACTTCGAAAGGCAAGAAGAATTTTTGAGATGAATGCCAAATTTTTAAATCTGTGTTTTCCAAAAGGGGTTATCCTACTGCCTTTATAGACAATGTAATGTATGAAGTTCATAGGTTCATAGGTTCATAGGTAGGTACTAGGCTATCTGCCCGAGGGCATTTATAAGCCTAGCCAGAGTGTGTCAGCTTTCGCCACCCCATTGATTAATTAACTGAGTCTTTGTCAAGAAGAGCCAATGAAGTGATCCCAGGGGTGTATTTTCTGTTACCCATCCACTCATCAAGGTTTCTCTTGAAGAGTGTTAGTGAGGGGCTCTGCCTAATGTAGTTAGGAATTTTGTTCCAAAGCATAGGGAGTCTCTGTGACAGGAATCTATCCCTCCAGCATGTTCTATTTATTGTTGTGGTGAGGTTTAGCTCACTAGAGCGAGTGGCTCACAGTGACTTGGATTTCTTTAGGTGGAGCATGTCCATCAATTCTGAGTTGGACATGGCTTTGTAAGTCAGGCAGAGATCACCTCTGAGTAAGCAATATGCCACTGAGTACAGCTGGAGTTTTTCCAGTGAGGCTGCATAGAACATATGTTTGAGGCCAGTAATCCTCTTGGTGAAGTACTTTTGTGGTCTTTCCAGCTGTTGGAAGTGTCTTGTGAGGTACATCCTAAATGGGGCATTGTACTCTATGATGGTTCTGATGAGTGATGAGTAGAGGGGCACTATAACCTCTTTATTTCTAGATGCAAACCCTTTAGTAATTAGATGGGCTACATAGAAAGATTTCCTAACTACTTTGGCAATATGATTGTCAAATGAGAGATTACTATCTACCCGAGTCCCCAGATCTCTTATTACCTCTTCTGTATTAAGGGGGCTGCCACCTATGTGGTAATTCATGGCTGTTTTGTTTTTCCCAAATGGGATGACTATGCATTTTTTGGCATTTAGCTTGAGACCATGACTTTGACGCCAGGTGTCCATCTCAGTAAGGCCCTTTTGGAGAATGTCTGTGTCAGCCAAAGAGTCAATTATGGCTCACAGTTTGCAGTCATAAGTGAACTTGGTCATCCATAGTCCTCCTGTGTTTGCCTGTACTTCTGAGAAGTATATGCTAAACAGTAGGGGCCCCAGGACAGAGCCTTGTGGGACACCACTTGTGACTGGTTTAGAGTCGGACCTGGAACCCGCTATTCTTACCATGTGAGTTCTGTCTGTAAGCCAGTTGGCAACCCATCTCGTGACGTAGGGGTTTATGTTCAGGCTGGTGAGTTTTTCTATAATTTCCGAGTGGGCAATGGTGTCAAAAGCCTTGGTGAGGTCAAGGTAGGCTATGTGAACTACCTTTCCCTCATCTATGGCCTTGGTGACTGTCTCGAAGAAGTCAAACAGGTTTAGTAGGCATAATCTGCCCTTAACAAAGCCGAACTGGGACAGATCAAGTGTTTAGAGGTTCCCAATGTCTTTGTTAATGAGTTCCATGATGATGCGCTCCATAGCCTTGCAGACCAGGCTAGTCAGGCTTATGGGACGATAGTTACCAGGGTCAGTTGTGGCCCCTCCTTTGTGAAGCGGAATAACTGTTGCTGTGCACTATTCTATGGGCACGTAACCTGTGGAGAGGCTGAGGTTGAACAGTGTGTTTAGGTGGGGGGTTAGTTCGTTCTGTAGTTCTTGCAAGACATAGCCTGGGACACCATATGGCCCCACTGACGCTGTTCTTTTGGCTTTTGATAGGGCTGTTTTCACCTGTGTATCTGTGATTTCCAGGACACTACACTTTTCCAGTATTGTTGTGGGCCCTTTTGGGGGTGAGAGGGGGGTGAAGTTTCCACTGAATCTATCTGCCAGGATGTTGGCAATATCAGTGTGTTCAGTATATTTTATGCTATTTTGCACTAGCTCAGAGCATATCTGCATGTTGTCACTTTGATTCTTGACATAGCTAAAGAAGGCTTTGTGGTTATCTTTTGAATCCTTGCCTATTTTTCTTTCGAAGTTAGGCTTGGAGGATTTTATGAGAGACCTTAGTTTCTTACTGATACTGATCAGGGATGTCTTTCCTTCTTGGGATTTGCTTTTTTTCTGAACTAGTTTCCTCCTTCTATTGTATAGCCTATTTATGGCAGGGGTCCACCAGACTGGTTTCCTTCTCTTAGGGGAATGAGTCTTGGTTTTGATAGGGATGGCAGGATCCATGCATCCTTGTAGGTGCTCATAGACTGCATTTGTAAAGGTTCCTGCATCTTGGACACTGATATCCTTTAGCGTGGGGGCTGTGAAACTTACCTCCTCTGTCTTTAAGGTGAAGTTTGCTATAAAAAAGTTTTTCACTGTAGTTTCCTTGGTTGGAGGTGGTGTGGTAGGCAGACATCCAGAGTGATTAGTTTATGGTCTGATCTAACCAGTGACAGGGTTGACCTCCAGTGTGGAGCACCTGTCGCCCATGTTGGTGATGACAAGGTCCAATATGTTTTCACCTCTGGTAGGGGAGTTTACCAGCTGATCCAGGGCATTTGAGTTGATAAATTCCAGGAAGCTCTGGACCTGGGAGTTTGTACTTGAGTAGTTTTCCCAGTTAATGGCAGGGTAATTGAAATCGCCCAATATCAGGGTGTTCGGTAGGACCTTTGTGTTTTCCAGTGTCTCCAGAAAGGTAGAGTGGTGGTCCTGGGTCATGGAGGGTGATCTGTAGCAGGCCACAATTTGCATTGCAGATTTGCCTGATGTTAGTTGCACAAGGATGATCTTGGAGGTATCATGCTGCGCCACTAACCTGGAGGTGTAGGTATCCTTGATGAATATGGATACACCCCCTCCTTTTGTTTTTTCGGTCCATGTTCTGTGGCCAAAATGTGTGGTATGACTTGTAGCCCAGTAGTGCTGGGGTGGTCTGTGGTGCCTTGAACCAGGTTTCAGTTACTGCACAGATGTCGACGTTCTCCATACTGAGGAGTGCTTTGAGCATGTGCATTTTGAGATTTAAACTCCTGGTGTTGAGTAGAATAACCCTCATTTTTTTATTTGTGCTGTTTACGGAGGGGGGGTTGACTTTTGAGCCTTGCCTAAAAAAGGTACTATGGGGGCAGCAAGAGCTTTCGCTAGTATTCGAAAGCCTAGGGGTGACAGGTGCAAGCCATCTCTTGTGAAGCAACGTGGCTTGTTGAGCATGTCTTCCCAGGCTGACAGACACTGGACCCACTTTGCAATGACACCAGAAGCTTAGCCAATTGTTGAAATTGATCATTTTTTTCTTTATACTGAGGTATCATTCTTGGTGAGGGCAGGATGCTACTCAGGGTCAGGGTCATACCCGCCTGGGCTACATGATCAGAGAGCTCTTCTATGTCTCTTTTCATGTAGTCCAGGGAGGTATGTCTCAGGTCATTCACACCAACATGAACAATGACAGAGTCATATTTGTACTTCTTCTGGAGTGACCTGACTGCTTGTGTTATGTAGCAGATTCTGGCTCCCAACAGGCAGCTAACAGTAACCTTCTCCTTGTCCAGCCTAGTGAGTGGGACATCAGTGTGCCTGACTATAGAGTCACCTATTACTAGTGTGTTACGTATGTTATTTTGCCTTAAGGGCTGTGATTGTGCAGCACACTGAATTTGTGTTTTATGTATTGTCTGGTTTGTGACAGGAGGTGCAGGTTTTTTTGGTGTCTGCTTTGGAGGTCTCTGATGCTTTTGCAGGTTTTTATTTAGAGCCTCCAAGTATGATTTTGTGTATGTATGTGTATTTTTTGCCAGTGTGGTTTAGTTTGTCTATGTGAGGCTGGAGGTGTGGTGCAAGTGTTAACCTTCGCCTCATGACTGCCTGTTCCAGTCTTGCGTGGAGAGAGCTTAGCCTCCAATTTAGCTATATAATTGCATCTCTCGCATATGTTAATGTTTTGTGGTAGGAGGAGAGGGTTGTCTGTGTACATGAGGCAGTTGTAACATTGCCTCAGGATACCCAGGTTCACCAGCTGGACTGGAGAGTATACCTGAAATTGCCCTTTGGTCATGCCTGAATAGGAGGGTGAGCTGCTTAGTCACTTGGTTGGTGAGGGGTGAATAATGAGCCTTGCCCTGCTGGGCAATCAAGTGTTGGGGTATATTAGTGCATGCTATTAGGTCTGAGCAAGTGCTGGACTGTAGGATGCTTTTTAAGTGCTTAGGTTGAGAGTTAGACAACTTTCAAGGGAAAAACTGAATAGGAGACTTGGTGGAGCCAGGATAAATTTAGCCCTAGCTAACCAGCACTGCCCGGACGTGCAAAACTGTGCAAATCAGTTTTTAAAGCAAGGAAATGAAAGAGATAGAAATTAGTCCAAAATGGCCTATAAACTACTAACTTCTGGGCTGGAACCACTCCTCCAGGGACAGATGGCTGCTCAAAGCTCCTTCTCTCACAGGTGAACAGAGAAACCTCCTTCTATCCAAGTAAGGTATGGGCAACTCAGAAAATTGCAACACAGCCCTGAATTCAGCACTAGCCTGAAAACTGGACTATACTAGTTTAGAAAGGTGGGAAACAAGGAAAATTTTTTTGAAAATATAAGGCAAAAACAGTAAAATAATATACTTAAAACAGCTTTAAATGACTACAAACAGTAAAAAGTACACTTAAAATAGCTTTAGATGACTGCAATCAATCAGAAAAGACTTTTAAACAAATTACCTATTTAACCAGTAATACAATCTCAAAACTGAGCCCTGTTCCTGTAGTCTTCAATCAAACAAGTTCTAACTGCACACTCCTGCCACTGGGATGCAGGAGAACCTTCTCCAAAAAAGAAGGCCTGGATTAGTGCTCAAGTTATACAAACAAAGCTAGATTCAGCAGACCTGGATCTTGTCTATGCTACAGCAAACAAGGCACATCAATTTCAGTAAGAAACAGTTCAAATATACAGGCACTATAAGCCTTTAACTAGAAATTCCCAGCTCAGAAGGGCAGAGTCCAGCCTCTCCTCCCACAAGAGTGCAGACCACGAACCTTCTTAATGTAAAATAACTGGCCTGAAGCCCAAGTACTTAAACCAGAACTAATACACTTTTAGAATAACAGACACTGAGCCTTCAATCAGCAGTTCCCAACTTAGAAGGATGTAAGCTACCTGTCCTGCCACAAAAGTGCAGACCACAAATCTTCTTAATGTAAAACAATTGGTCTGTAGCCCAAGTGCTTAAACCAAAAGGCTTAGAATGACAGATACACCAAGCAGTAATAAATACAACTGAGTAATTTTAAGATGATGCAAAAGCAAAATAAAGTAGGAAGAAACACAAATACAGTAAAAGCAGATGAATAAAGTGCAATATTTTTTTGAGTGAGCAAATGAGATGGGCCCAGGAGGAGTACCCAAATGCAAATTTTTAAGAGGAGCAGGCACTTTCAAAGCCACCAAGATTAACACCAAAACAAAAGCAGGGAGGTTGGGTAGGCAACTAACTGAAAAAAACAGAGCCACAACTTCCAGCTAGATAGTATTCAATGTAACACAAATAAATCAATTTAAATGCTGTATTATTTGAAAAAAGTGCAGATAAATATTTACTTAAATTCACTTATATGTCCAGTTGATTGTATGTAGGTCTTAGCTGGCCAAAGCTCAGAGTTTAAGCAGAAAATAATCCAAAATGTACCACTTATATAAGGCAGAAACTGAATATCAATGAAGTGAACTACCCCCACTTATCACTGGCTATGCAGAAATTTTAACAAGCACTAAATTCTAATAAGCATTAACTGAAAAAAACAGAGCCACAACTTCCAGCTAGATAGTATTCAATGCAACACAAATAAATCAATTTAAATGCTGTATTATTTGAAAAAAGTGCAGATAAAGATTTACTTAAATTCACTTATACGTCCAGTTATTGCATGTAGGTCTTAGCTGGTCAAAGCTCAGAGTTTAAGCAGAAAATAATCCAAAATGTACCACTTATATAAGGCAGAAAACAGTGATGAATAAAAGGCTGACTAACTATTTTGCTCCCATTTTATTTCAAAAAAATGTCTACCATCACACATTACAAGTTAGCTGTCCGAGCTTGAGGGAAGCTGATGGGGTAGCTAATGCTGACAACAATGTATATAGTTATTTTATTACTTTGTTCACAAAAGATAGTCTGTTAATAACAAACATACTTGAGAAGAACTGCACAATTCTACCCGATGAACCTCCCCTAAGGGAAAATATTGGCAAAAAAACAAGAATTATAAATCCCAGAGGAACTAATTTCAAGGCTTTGTTCGAAAAAGCATCAAAACAGACTTCTGTTAAGGGCATGAAAACTCGAGGGGTTTGCATTTATTGTAAGTTCATCATCACTGCACAACAACTATGGGTCAACCAATGTGTAATTAACATTAATGGCTTGTATACTTGCAACTCCACAGGGGTGGTATATTGTGCTACCTGTAATTTATACCCATGCTTTTATATTGGGAAAACCAAGAGAAAACTGTATGGCAGAATTTACGAACACAATTACAATGTCAAGAAAAGGAAACTGACAAAAGCATTAGCTAATCTCATTAATGAAAATCCTACACATGACTTTAAATTTTGTATTGTTTAGCAAGGTATATGACAGACATGGTCCATGGCAACTACACCTTGAACGGCGTGAGCTGCACTTGCAACTCAAGTTGCATTCTAACTGGCTTGGTTTAAACAGTCAACTCTCTATTAACTGCCAGTTGATGTTAAAAGCGTTAGATATTTATGGTTTTTAGAATTAACAGGGTGGACAATTTGATTAGTTTTACTTTCTGATGTAGAATGCTTCTATGTTATTGTTACGAAACATTTTTTGAAACAATTTCATGACATATATATATATATATATATATATATATATATATATATATATATATATATATAATATATTTTTCACATATTTTATATTGTTTATTTTCATATATATATTCTTACATATTTTTCTTGTAATTTTTTAAATATTGGTTCATACTATTTATTCAAGTCATAGATTGCATGCTTTTTATTTAATTTAAAAAAAATTGCACTTTAAAAGTTGAAGAGTTGTTACATTTGGTTTGATTTGTTAGTACGTGTGCCTTATGACTTGCTACTGTGTATTTTGTAACTTGTAAGTCTTTTAAATTGTAAGTTTCTTTTTAAAAGAACTACTTGACTTTGGAAACCATGCTGGGGCTTGGTTAACACATGGCTGTGTTTAGCAATTCTGATTGGTTTATTATACTATAAAGGGAAGTGGAAATGCTTCCATGATTATCTAATGAAGTTCAATGACAAAAGCGCTTATGTTTTTTGTTTTTATTCGTTTGATTTATATTAATTTACTTAACAAATTAAACCTTGTCTGGAGGAGTTTGCGATGTGATCAAGTCCACTGTGTTTTTATGTTAAGTAAAGATGCTTAATGAACTTGGTTTGGTTGTTTGGTACTTACGTATTATCACAACCACATTGTTGCGGTTGCGAAAATAGCTTACTTCCAGTCAAAGGAGGTCATGCAACACTGTAAAATGTTATTGAAAGTCCTTATTGCTCAGTAAAAAGTGTGGATTACCTTCAGGAAGACCTGAAAATTAAAAAAATCCTCTTCCTGATTTGCGTGCATTACAGATACATGGAAAAATTGTCATGGCTGTTATCATACGAGTTGATTTCTGAAGGTTGTAAACAGGGTGTAAGAGCAAGTTTAACACAGTGGCCCTATATTGTCTGGGTCAAATTTAACAAATGTGATTTATTGTTAAAGAAACGCATAGCAGAAGGGATGAAAGACTTCACAAAAAGTAACAGTGCGTTCCTTTTCAGACTTCATCTCCTTGAAGGACTGCACCCCAAGGAAAGTGTGTGTGGCTGTTACTTAGCCGCTGTGTCCTTCCTTTCCTGTTCTCTATTAATTTTGGTATGTTAAATTAGGTTCCTGCCATCTGACTTATGTTCAGCCTTGCTTGAGGTACACAGTAAAGGTGAAAGGAAAACAAAAATAACGGGAAGAATGCCGGCAGCTTTGCAGGTTGCTTGCGATGATGGGTAATGGCAGCAGTGCTACATCGCATATGATTATATTCTGTAACCGCCAACAGAAACTCCTTGTGTATATGTACAGCTTAGTGTGCTCCTGACAGTTAAGCAATGTAATGCGACAGTAGAAAACACTTTGAGGAGCATTTCGGAGTCTTAAATGCCCTTGATTGACTTGTAGTATACCAATTTTATGACCATAAAAATGTGGTTGTGATAATACGTAAGTACCGGTTGTTTTTAATTAACTAAATCATGTGATAAATTCAGTCTTGGCAGACAGCCTGTAGAACAGTTGTGATTCTTATGCACTCTGGTTTGAACTGAAGAAGCTACATGGTAGGTGAATTTATGTATGCCCTCACACAGATGCATTTGTATAACAGAATAAAAGTGTCACTTATTTGTTGAGGTGCTAATTGATTTGATTTTAAAGTATTTGTATTTTGCATCTGCAATTTCTTTCTTGTCTTTATCGGTTATCCTGAACATTAATCAAATAACTGCTCAATTTTCTTTATAAACAGCAAAACTAAAATAAAGTAAAACAACTGCTCCAGAGTGGAATAACAGTTTCTGAAGAGCTCTACTTTCCTTTCAAATCTAGAAGATCTCAAGAACATCTCTGCCTGTGCATTAGTACTACAAACAGAAGACATACTGCATTAAGAGATTGCCTGTTTATTTTTATTTGAAATATCTGTGTTCTTCATTCTAGTTTCAGTAATATTTTCATCGTACAGTCTGCTTTCAACTGCACTGCCTATGCTGTATATGTTTGCCTGCCCTTAATCCTGGTTATAGTTTTGAATACGTAGACTCCTCTAGTGTTCATCTGTAGCAATGTCTGCTTGTATGTGGTGGTATCTTTCCATATGCAGCCATTATTCATGTGCATATGCACCTTATTTGTATGTTTCTTCCACCCTGCCAAAACGGTTCTACAGCAGGCACTGCTATATGTTCCTGAGCCAAGCTTGTAAACAATTGCAGTTGTTTATTGCATTTAACAGGTTAAAATAAAGCTTGATGACTATATAAGGAATAATATGATAGATGAGTTAATGAAGTACAGGGCCAAAGGTCAAGTACTTTATTCTCATGAGACAATTATATTACTGGAGAAGATAATTACTCATCAGACAGGGTGTCCATGGTATGTCTCATGCATTTTAATAGACACTGGTGATACTCTTATCTATAGACCATGATTCTTTTTATAATATCAAGGAAACTTGAAAACATACCCCCCTCCTTTCTTTACTTGTTTATAATTTCTAGTTTGAATGTGATGGCTGTAATTCTACAAAAATATAACACAAACATGAATATGTAGGCAGTAAAATTACTGCTCTAAGCCGTGAGACTGGTTATTTACATATCTGGTTTGCATTTTTAGGGGGAAATGAACACCTGGAGTGATTCAGATTATTGTAAGCACCGTAGATCATACTGAATAATCTAGGACACATGAAATCTGGTAGTCTAATTACAAGAGAAAAGAAATGGGTAAACTGAAAAATCCACAATGTAGTTCTAGTATGTTCCCACCTCTCACTAGTCAAATATTGCATTTAAGTTAGAGGAAGACAATATAAAAAATGACTGTAGAAATTTATCAAGCAAGCATCTGACCCCTGACAAACAGAAGGAATGTTTCTTTACTGAAGAAGTCACTCATAATAAGGAATGCTGCTGCTTTGAAATACTCATTCCTACAAAATCATTATTTCTTCATAAATAGTAAATGCACTTGTATATGAATAGAATTCCTAAAAGAGGTATATCACTAAAAATCATTCATAAGTTATATACAAAGCTTTTAATATAATAAGTATCTCATCTACTATATTTTAGAGGACTTCTCAGAAAAATGCAGGTATGTGAAATGCAAGTGTTTTGACTGACAAAAGATGCAAAATCTTTAATCAGCATTTCTTTCAGTTTATTGTAGATTAGTGGTTCTAATCAAAAAGCAACTGTATCATATAAATTAAAAATGTTCACAGCATAAAGTAAACTACTCTTTCTAATACATACATGAAATGAATGACAGACATTCCCAAGACATGCCTGCAAGAAGCAATCATATTTAAATAACCCTGATGGTTTCCTCATTGTGTATTAATAAAAACAACTTCTTTAACATCTGACAAACTGGTGGGACATAGTGACACAGAGTAAGATTATGTCTTTAATGAGGTTTCAGATCTGTGTTATATAACATAATTCTAATGTTATCACAATCAATAATGCGGTACTCCCCTAGTAAAAAAGGTAAAACTCATACTGCCTGTGTTTACATGTGCATACAAGCAATAAACTCACTACAACAGTGTCTGGAGTCTCGGCTATATTCCTTCTGTAGTGCAGTCCACTAGTGAGTGTGCTTCTTGTAGAGATACATTTTGCGCTAGTCTGGGGCACTGTCATTGTAAGGGTTTGTGCTAAGGTCCATCAGACCGTTAACATCATCAAGGGTTACAAAGATCAGAGCTAGATTCCTAATAATATCAGTCTATATCAGATTAATCATTGCATTTGTCATAACATCCACACCAACACACACTATTATTAAAATAGGCAAATGTGCATTCCACATCAGCATTCTTTCTGATGAAAGAAGATATATTTTTGTTCTTCCTCAAGCCATAAATGCAAACTGCTCTAAATAACCTGTTCCTCAACCAACTGTCTTTTCCTTCAGAACACTGAAAGACAAGAGAAATTCCAGGGGGACACCATCCCCAAGAGTACAATTTGATAGGCATAGTGGAAGGGGGCATTCTCCCCTCCCAATCTCTATAATCGTTTTCACATAACCACTTCCTGACATGACTGCTCCTGCTAATGTCGCTGACAGTTTTTAATCCTAATACATTCTTTGCATATTTTGTTTTCCCATCTGTATCACTTTACAAATGACAGAAAGCACTGTCAACAGTGAAACAGAGAAAGCAGCTGTGTAAATCACAAAAACATTTCAAAAAAAGAAAGCAAAGAATATCTCCTTATCCACCCAAGAATCATTTTAATACATTCAGTTTTGGGCAAATTTTCTAATCATCATGGACCCTTTTCAGCCATGACTTGGTTTATAAATGAAAAGGCATATATCAGTGTGTGTGTGTGTGTGTGTGTGTGTGTGTGTGTGTGTGTGTGTGTGCGTGTGTGTGTGTGTGTGTGTGTGCGTGCATGCGTGTGTGTGTGTGTGTGTGTGTGTGTGTGTGTGTGTGTGTGTGTGTGTGTGTGTGTGTGTGTATCTATATATATATATATATATATATATATATATATATATATATATATATATAGGTTCATAGGTTCATAGGTTCATAGGTTCATACTAGGCTATCTGCCGAGGCCATTTATAAGCCTAGCCCATAGTTTTGTGGCTTACGCCACCCCTTTAGTTTGGAGAAACTATGCCCATTATTTTGCTGTGCCTCTGTCGAGCAGTGACACTGAGGTAACCCCTGGGGTGTATCTGCGATCTCCCATCCATTGGTCAAGATTCCTCTTGAACAAGGCCAGCGAGGTGCTCTGCCTCACATAAACCGGGATTTTGTTCCACAGCATAGGAGTCTTTGGGTGATGAATCTATCCCTCCAGCACGTCCTATTGATAACCGTGTCGAGGTTTAAGTCTCCCGCCCTTGTGGCTCTGAGGGATCTAGATTTTTTGAGATGAAGCATGTTCATCAAATCTGGGTTTGACATGGCCTTGTATGTCAGGCATAGGTCACCTCTGAGCAAGCGGTAAGCAACTGAATATAACTGGAGTTCTTTCAGGCGGGCAGCATAAGACAGATTTTTGAGACCCTTTATCCTTTTGGTGAAGAACTTTTGTGGCCTCTCCAGCTGCTGCAAATGTCGGGTCAGATACATTCCGAATGGGGCATTGTACTTGATCATTGGTCTGATGAGTGATGAGTATAGGGAGACTATGACTTCCCTTGATCTAGATGTGAATCCCTTCATGATAAGGTGGGCAATGTAGAAGGTCTTCCTAACTACTTTAGCAATATGAGTGCCGAATGAAAGGCTACTGTCAACCTGGGTTCCCAGGTCCCTAATAACTTCTTCTGTGTTCAGGGGATTGCCACCTATATGGTAGCTAGGGGTAACCTTATTTTTCCCGAAGGGTATGACTATGCATTTCTTTTCATTTAACTTTAGGCCATGGCTCTGGCACCAGTTATCCATTTCTGTGAGACCCTTCTGAAGGATATCTGTGTTGGATGTGTTTTCAACTACGGCACCCAGTTTGCAGTCATCTGCAAACTTTGTCAGCCATAACCCTCCTGTGTTTGCTTGTACTTCAGAAAAGTAGATGCCAAACAAGAGTGGGCCCAGGACTGAGCCCTGTGGGACACCACTTGTGACAGGCTTTGAGTCTGACATGGCGCCAGCAACTCTGACCCTGTGGGTTCTGTCACTCAGCCAGTTTGCAACCCATCTTGTAATGTATGGGTTTACATTTAAGTTGATGAGTTTTTCAATGATACCCGAGTGAGGTATTGTATCAAAAGCCTTCGCCAGGTCTAGGTAGGCTGTATGGACTGCCTTTCCTCGTCAATGGCCTTGGTGACTGTTTCAAAAAAGTCAACCAGGTTTAAAAGGCATGATCTGCCTTTGACAAAGCCAAACTGGGTTGGATCCAAAGTCTGCAAGTTCCCTATGTCTTTATTTATGAGATCCATTATGATCCTCTCCATGGCTTTGCAGATAAGGCTTGTCAAGCTAATGGGACGGTAATTTCCAGGGTCGGTGGAGGCACCGCCTTTGTGGAGTGGGACCACAGTCGCTGCGCCACTCCCTGGGTACGTATCCGGAGGTGAGACTAAGATTAAACAGTTGTCCTAACTGTGGGTTTAATTCCTCGTTGAGTTCATGGAGCACACAGCCGGGGACACCATCAGGTCCCATGGATGCTGTGTTCTTTGCCTTGGAGAGAGCAGTTCTCACCTGGGCGTTAGAGATGTTTGGGGGGGCTACAATCATTTGGTATAGATATCTCTCCTTTGGGGGGGGAGTTTGCACTGAACCTGTCAGCCAGTATGTTGGCAATGTCTGTAGGATCAGTAATCTTCACATCATTTTGAACTAATTCTGAGCATATCTGGGAGTTTCCTCCTAGGTTTCTGACATAGCTAAAGAATGCCTTATGGTTGTCTTTAGAGTCCTTAGCTATTTTTTCTCAAAATTAGCTTTGGATGATTTTATGAGAGCTCTTAGCTTTTTACTTATAGTGATCAGCGGTGTCTTACCTTTTAAGGATTTTGCTCTATCTTGTAGTAGCTTTCTCCTTTTGTTGTAGAGTTTGTTTATGGCTGGGGTCCACCAGACTGGACGCTTGCCTTTGGTACAAAGAGTCTTTGTTTTGCTTGGGATTGCCTGATCCATGCAGCCCTGCAGGTGCTGGTAGAAGGCATTTGTAAGTGATTCAGCGGTTTGAGTAATGTTAACCACCAGCTCAGGGGCCTTAAAGGAGACCACACTAGTCTTTAGAAGTGTGAAGTCGGCTTCCAAGAAGTTCTTTACTGTGGTCTTTTTCATTTTGGGTGGGGGCGGGATGAGGACCTCCAGCGAGATTAGTTTGTGATCAGATCTCACCAGTGAGGGGTATACTTCCGGCGTTGAACATTGTGCTCCCATGTTCGTGATGATGAGATCAAGTATGTTTTCTCCTCTTGTGGGGATGGTGACTAGTTGTTCCATGGCATTTGAGTTTATGAATTCCAGGAACTTTTGGGCTAGAGTGTTTGGGCTTGAGTAGTGTTCCCAGTCTATATTAGGGTAGTTGAAGTCACCTAGTATGATGGTGTTCGGAGATACATTTATCCCCTCCAGTGTTTTCAGGAAGGCCATATGAGGTTCCTGAGTTTGCGAGGGTGGCCTGTAACATGCTACAAATTGCAGAGCAATCTTGCCTATGGTTAATTGCACCTGGATGGTTTCCGATGCATCGTGCGATGCCACCAATCTTGAGGTGTGGGTGTCCTTGATGAATATGGATACCCCTCCTCCTTTCTTGGTATTGTCCGGGTTTTGGGGCCAGAACGCATGATATGAGGTAAAACCTGATAGTGCTGGGGTGCTCTCAGGAGCCTTGAACCAGGTTTCTGTCACAGCACAGACATCGATGTTCTCCATACTGAGAAGGGCCTCGAGTGCGTGCATCTTGAGGTTGAGACTTCTGGCATTGAGCAGCATTACCCTTAGTTTTTTCTTTGTTTTGTTCTAGGGTGGTAGGTTTAGAATTTGAGCCTTGCCTAAAAAGGCACTATGGGGTGGCAAGAGCCTTTGCCAAAATCCGGAATCCCAGGGGTGACAAGTGCAAGCCGTCCCTTGCAAAGCAGCGTGGCTTGTCCAGCATGTCATCCCAGGCAGACAGACATTGGATCCCCTTTGAATGACACCAGAGTTTAAGCCAATTGTTAAAGCTGATCATCTTATCTCTGTATTGTGGCATCATTCTTGGTGAAGGTAGGATACTGCTCAAGGTCAGGGTCATACCTGCTTGGGCTACATAATCAGAGAGCTCCTCTATGTCTCTTTTCATTTAGTCCAAGGAGGTACGTCTCAGGTTGTTAACACCAGTGTGGACAATGATTGAGTCGTACTTGTACCTGCTGTTGAGAGACCTGAGTGCATGCGTTATGTGGCGGATTCTAGCACCCGACAGGCAGCTTACTGTGACCTTCTCCTTACTCAGTCTGGTGAGCGGGACGTCAGTGTGTCTGACTATGGAGTCACCAATGACTAGTGTGTCTGGCATTGTGTTTGGCCTTAAGGGCTGTGACTGCTTGACACTCTGACTGTGTGGTCTATGTGTTGCAGGTGTTGTGTTCTGAGGTGGTAGTTGTTTGGGTGTCTGCTTTGGTGGCCTCTGCTGTTTTGGTAGATTTTTGATCAGAGCCTCCGAGTATGTCTTTGTGTGTTTATGTGTATGATTTGAGGTTGTGATGGTATTATGTGAGACTGGGTCTATAGTGTGTGTGGTTACCTTCTCCTCCTGTCTGGTCATGCCAGTCCTATGTTGAGAGAGCTCAGCCTCCAGTTTGGCCGTATAGTTGCATCTCTCGCATGTATTTGTGTTTTGTGGGAGGAGGAGAGGGTTGTCTGTGT
>NC_056739.1:274310001-274320001 GCF_019279795.1 Protopterus annectens
TGAGGTATAGAGCTGATCTATGCCTGACAAAACACAGTTAAAAAGCCTAACATTGGATTATATTCCTAGACAGAAGAAGCTTTAGTGGCTGTGTGTCAAGAAGCATTTGCATAAATAATTATTCAGTTTTATCAAGGTTGTAAGTGAGTGAGATATGCCAATTACCCTTTCATCTAAACTGATCGTATACCATAACATCTTTAGGCCTCCCTTGAAACAAGCTGAGACAAAATAAGATTTTCTCAGGAAGGTTGGCTTCATCATTTGAAAAATGTGACTTAACAGTTGACAAGATAAATATCATATGGAAATAACATGCTGTTTCGCAAGAGAAGAAAGTGGTGTAAACTATAGAAAGAGGTTAAGGCCAGAAATCCAGAGGGTACTAATAAAACCTCTAATCAAGTCTTGTTTCATTTGCTTCAGACAGTGTTGGTGTTGGATTAAAGGAAAGGCAGGACAATGCATAACAAGGATGGGGTACAATGGAAACCCCTGCCCCCACAGGTGCCAACATGAAGATGGCCACAGAAATAATGTTTAATCATTTTGATATACAAGTTATTATGTGATCATAATTGGACTAATAGCTCACACAATGTTTCTCTATCAGTCAAACTGTTAAGTCATCATTAAGTGATTGGCTTTGCAATTACTTACAGACAATGGGGGAGGGTGCAAATGGGGATGCTGCCTTTGGTGCAAGATTACCTTGCTACATTTCTGGGAAGGAACACTGTGACATCCTTACATTCACTGCTGCAGGATTCTTAATATATGGGATTCCTTACTGCAGAAGCCCAATGTCTGGCTAGTCTACCAAAGACTCCTCTTGCTTTAAAGGTACAATGAATGTCTCTCAAATGCTCCTTGCACAGCACAGGGCATAAAGGTAATGTTCAGGCATAACATAGTCAGGAATTCTTTGCCACCAGTCCAAATGTATCTTTTCACCATCAGTCTGTTTACCCGCATCCGTTTTTTGCCAGTTGAATGCATTTTCATTCTCCAGTGACTACCTACGCATGTTTGCTGACGTCTTTGCAGTTGCACATAAGAGCCCCAATGGGGTTTTTGTTTTTTCTTGTCCTATTTTGTGCTCCTTGGGGTTATTGTCATCCAGTAAGGGTAAATGCTAGTGTGGGAGACAGATTCCCCATAAAGATCTCCACAATGTGTCTTTTTTGTTTAGGAGCTTATCATGACCATACATCTTATTCAGTTTGTCAGGCATTCATCCCAAAAACCCTTTGCAGTAGACTTTTTTCTCTTTCCTTGTATCTTATGAACTAGCGTCTTACGCTTTCTGCAAAAAATACACTGGAAGAAAACTCCCTTCCTAAGGGTCAGCCATTAGGGATGAAGAAGGTGAAAAAGGTATGTGCAGAATCTTCTGCTATCCAGCCTCTGCCAAGTGTTTCTCTAGAGGTCATTACATATGTCTAGGTATGTGTTGGCTCTTCTTTCTCAGGCCTGTCATCTTATTTCTGGTTTTCCAGACTCCAAGGGTAAAACTTCTGTTCTTTCCTTGCAAGGGACTGCCTCTCAAGTCTTTCATCATTCTATTAAATTTAGTTATGATGTGGCAAATGCCTCTTCTAGGGCTACTGCTTTTGGTTCAGTGATGAGGAGGTATTCTTGGCTTAGGCTTCAACTTCTTCCTGGTCCCTTCAGGATAAGAGTAAGGTCTTACAGGATCTTCAACATGTGTTTTGTTTCTCCTGTGTCTAAATTTCAGAGAAACTACCCCACTGAGCCTGCCTTTGTTCGTACGTAATCCCACCCTTCTACTAAAGGCAAGAAGAGTGGCAAATGGGATCCTCCTTCTAAGGCTCCTCAGTTTTCAGTGACTCTGAAGACTTCCTTTGCAGACAAACTAGGTACTGTATGACTATCTATCCCTTCCCAGCCACATTCCTCTTTCTCTTCATCTTTCTTTTTCTCTTTCTGTTTGGCTTCAGATCACTCAGGATTCTGTCAAACATTCGTCAGAGTACTTCATGGTGTGGAAATCCCATCCTTCTTTTATTGGCATTCCTCAGTCTCCTCAGGAACAACTTCCCTTTTTCCCAGAGGTTCTTCAAAATCTCTTGACTCAGAGTACCATTTAAGAGGTGCCTGTGTTCCAAAGGGGTAAAGGGTTCTACTCCAGACTGTTTCTAGTGCTCAGGAAAGAGGACACGTGAGACCTATTGTAGACATTTCTCATCTAAACACTTTTCTAAAAGTGCATTCCTTTTGGATGTTGTCCCTTCAGATTCTGTTTTCTGTCATGCTCCCTCAGGCCTATATAGTGTCTAAGGACCTCAAGGATGCTTATCTCCATATTTTGATCTATCCTCTTTTCTGGAAATGTTTGCATTTCTCTGTTTCTTCCAGGCATTTTCAGTTCTCTGCTTTGCTCTCTGGCCTTTCTACTTCCTCAAGGGTGTTCACCAAATGTCTTGCTCCTGTGATTGTTTTTTGCAGGCTTCAAGGGATCCAGATATTTCCTTACTTGAACAACAAGTTGATTCAGGCATCCTTTCCAGAGACCCTTTTGCAAAATCTTCATTTTGCCGTTTCCCTTCTTAGAGTCTGGGGTTCACTATAAATTTCAAAAAGTCTTCTCTGACTCCTTTTCAGGATCATGTTTTTCTGGGTTGTGGGATACAGTCAGTGTCCGTGCTGGCTCCCCTGCCCCTTCCAAAGGCCTTAATTCTCATTTCTTTCATTCACATTCTTCTTCCTCTGGCTTCCATTACTACCAGGGAGTTTATGACAGCTCTGGGTTTCATGGCCTCCACCATTCTCATGCTCCCTCTGGCCAAACTTCACACGAGAAAGCTTCATTAGTTTCTGAAGTCAGTATGGCTTCAACATGCACATCCTCTAGACTTTGTAGGTCTTCTTCCTTGTCTATGAATCCAGGGATCCCTTTTCATGCCCCTCTTCCCTATCAGGAATTGTTCACAGACAAAGACATGGAATGGGAAGCGACATTTGGCTCCCTAAAAGTTCAGGGGGTGTGGTCGCCTCGTCAATAGAAGAAGCACATCAATGTCTAAGAGATGAGAGCTCTTCTGCAATCTATTCAGGCCTTTTGTCCTCTTTTTTTCTCCAGGGCATCTCAAGATGTTCACAGACAATACCACAGTGATGTGGTATATCAAGAAACACTGAGGAATGAAATTTTATCTTCTTTGCCGGTTGGCACATCTGGTATAAGATCTTGCTGTGAAGTATCAAGTGACTCTTCAGGCAGTTTATATCCCTTCGGGTCAGAACATTGTGGCAGGCACTCTGAGCAGGTCCTTAACTCAGTCCCACGAATGGATGCTTCACAGGGACGTATTTCTGGACATTATCCACCAGTGGGGTACTCCTCAAGTGGATCTTTCTGCCTCCCCTCTGAACAGACAACTTTCTCTGTTTTGTGCCAGAGTCCCAAGTCCTCTGGTATGGAATGTGGACACCCTGTTATTCTCTTTGAAGGGGATGTCTCTTTATGCATTCCCACCCCTTCCTCTCATTCTGAACGTCCTGTTCAAAATTCAACGGGATGCTCCCAAAATCTTGTTGGTGACTCCCTTTTAGCTGCAATAGCACTGGTTCCCTCTTCTTCTCCATTTAGCCAGGGGTAATCATCACAAGTTAACTCACAGGGTGGATCTAATCACACAAGACAAGGGGTCTCTCATACATCCCCACCTGTCCAAGCTGACAGGATTTTGATTCCTCATAGACACCTTTTTTCTAAGGATGTGCTACAAGTCATGCAGGAGGCCAGGAAACCTAAAACTAGGAAATCCTACATACCCAAATGGAAGAGGCTTAATATTTTGTGTCTCTCTCGTAACCTGGACCCACATACAGGGGATGTTCAATTAGTTACCTCTTATTTGTCTGAGTTGCTCAATGCTTGTTTGGCCTATTCTTCTATTAAGGCCAACTTATCAGCTATCTCTACTTGTCTGCCTTTTTCTCCACCTTTAGCTACTAGATTTAAGGTGAAATAATTTCTTAAAAACGTTCTTAATATTAGACCTCCCAGGAAGGCTGTTCCTACTCCCCGGGATCTTAATTTTGTTTTGGAGAAGTTGACTCAGGCTCCTTTTGAGCCTGCTGCTTCAGCTTCCTTACAACATTGTTCTTGGAAGACCATTATTTTGCTAGTTCTTACTTCTGGCAGATGGGTATCTGAGTGACAGGCCCTTATGGCTTGTCCTACTTTTTTGTTTTTTCATGAGGACAATATGTCCTTGTACACTAACCCTTCTTTTTTGCCTAAGGTGGTTAATGAGCTTTTACTGAATCAGTCTATTAATCTGCCTACTTTTTCCCCTCAGCAAACTGACTGTAAGAGGTTGCTGCATACTTTGGACGTGCATAGGCAACTCAAAGTTATTTGAGTTATTCTTATTTGAATAAGACTAAGGCCATTAGAAAATCTAATCAGTTATTTGTTTCTTTCCATCCTAGATCTTTGGGACTTACTGTATCCAAGCAAACTATTTATTCTTCTATTTCTAAGGCTATTTCTTTTTGTTACACTTTTCATGGCAAGAACCTTCTCTCTTCATTAAAGGCCTATTCTACTAGAGCTGTGGCTTCTTTGGGTTTTTTTTTTCAAGGGCTTAGATACTAATTCTATTCTTGAAGTAGCTACCTGGACTTCTGTGCATACCTTTACCAAGCACTACAATTTGGATGGTATCTCTAGAGTTAGGGCTGGATTTGCTAGTGCTGATCTTCATGGCTTTTTAGGGGACTCTTCTGTTCCTCCCCCCTCCCTAGTTTCCTCTTGAGCTTTGGCACTCTCCCATATGTTAAGAATACTGCAGCAGTGAATGTAAGGGCATAGTACAATTGTATAAAATTTTACCATAATGGTAGATGTCCTTGCCTTCACTGCTGCAACATTCATTCCCACCTCCTTCCCCCTAGTTGTTTGCCTTCCTGGATGTACAGATTACCTCTTGCGTTCCTTGGATTTGTGTTCCTACTGGGGCAATCAGTTCTAACTATGGTAGGCCTGAACACCACCTTATTGCTCTACACTACGCAAGGAATGTTTGGGCAACGTTTGACATACCTTTAAAGCAACAGTCATCTTCGGCAGAATGGCTGGACATCAGGCTTCCACGGTTGGGAATCCCATATTTTAAGAATACTACAGCAGTGAAGGCAAGGACATCTACCATTATGATAAGAATTTATACAACTGTACTTTCAGAAGAACTCAGCATTTGAATATTGTGTAACTATCAGGATGTATTTTGGAAAGAAATCATATTGTTGTCTCGCACACAACCATAAATGCACACACTGGGAAGTCTCTCACTATCTGTAATAATGAAAGATAGCATCTCTTCTGCACCTGCCTGTGACTTCCATCTAGCAGTCACTCTATCTCCCCATGTTATATATTTCTAAAGCATCTTGTCAAAACTTTTAACATTGTAGTCTGTTTAGCCCCTTATGTAACACTTTGTACTGGCTCTAAACTGTTTTTACTGTAGAAGACTTTATCATTTTGCAATGTAAATTTCACAAGAAAACAACAAAGTAGCACACATTTACCCATTTCAGATAGCAGGCAGGAAAATATTTTGCTACAGTGAAATGTGAAAAAAGCAAATCTTGTGTGTGTGCATGTGTATGTGCGTATGTATGTTTGTGTTTATGTATACACACACTGACATATATAATCAGTCTTAACGTCCAGCAAAGTAACAACTGCAGTTTCATTTAACAAGCAGTTGATTGTCTGCTCTTTTAATCTGCCACTGTGAAATCACCAACACAGGTTATTTCAATCAATAATCAGTAAACAAAACAAAATCTGAAAGTAATTTCAGTTTTGCCTTTGTTTTTGTATATGCTGACAGATATCCAGAATAAACCTACTAGATTAAAATTGGCAGTCTCCCATATGCAAGCAAGCAAGCAATTGAGCTGCAGGGGAAAGATCAGTGAAGCAGAAAAGCTGATAAACACTACTGAGCATTTTGTAATTCATTGGAGTCCTCCAATTATCTCATTCAACAGAATGATACATTATGTGCCAAAACTGACAACTTGTAAAAGCGAGACATTGTATTAACAGGGGTAAACTGTGGATCCCTTTGGGTTTTACAACAGCTTAACTGCTAGGGCATGGTGTAGTGCAAATTAATGTGTAATAATGTCACTTCTGGGTAGGGTTCAAGCACAAAGTGAAACTGAATGCTTCTGTTATCCCAGGAGTCACATACATGATAGCAAGCATCCCTCTACTACTTTCATGCTATTGTACAATTTCTACAATAATAAACAAATACTAATGAAAAATTGCATTTTTTTTGCGTATTTAACCTATTATTAACTTTACAGATTTAAAATTATGCATTTTATGTGGAACATTAAATGAACCAATAAAGCTGACACTTCTAAAGATGAAGATAATATATTTTAAAACTTAAACCATTCATTTCACACAGACAGATGGAAGAATGTGGATACCCCTCTTATCTAACAAAATATCTACATGCTGTTTTGAAAGAACAAGAAGACACCAGTTTTAGTGGATTTTTCAATTTTAATGACTTAGGTAATGAAAGAACTTAGACAAGGGGTAAAGGTAAACATTAATTGTGGAAGGAAACACGGTATTGTTTTATGTATTAGTATTCCACTGTTTAATATACATAGTCATTTAGCAAGTTGAAATCTAGAAATGCATTGATTCTCATGCTGATTTTCTCAATCTTCTAGCTGAGCAGAAACTAAGACAAACATGATTCCTCCCTCCACTGAATCCACCTGCTGCAGTTTACCTAATAGCGAAGAGATCCACTTCTAAACCATCTGATTATTTTCCTCTCTCAGCATTTAAATTTTGAATCTTTGCTCAGATTTGTCTGAAATCAAAAGACTACATAGACCATTACAAATCTAGTAGTTCATGTCTGTGATGCAGTAAAATTTGTCAGTTTTAAAATATAGATACTACTGCAGTGCATCAAGTACTGTAATTACACTATGATATCTGGAAAAAGACAACTCAGTTACTACTGCAGTAGTGTGACTCCCAATCTTAACAATAGTGAAGCACCCTCTAAGAGATGTTAAGATCAGGTATTGCCCAAATGACAATGCTGACCAGCAAACCACAGTGGCAGAACTCCTAAACAGCTTTGTTTCTGCCTGTTCTGCCTCTACTCTATCTTTAACTTTCTTAAAAATACATATGTGGCTTGCATTGCCATCCATTTGACAGCGCTCACTAAGTGCTTTACCAGATATGATTGCCTGCAAAACACTTTGCTTTTTCTCTCTCCATTTTTGCTCTAACTAGTAATGCATGGAAACATAAAGCTCTTTGCTGTACAAATAATTATCAAAGGGTCAGCAACTGTAGCTCTGAATTATGCGAATGCAACATGAATACCAAGATTCGAACCTGTAGCTTTGCTTGTAAGGTAAATTCCTTGACATCCATGACTTGAACATATAATAAAGTGGTTATGATCACCATCTTACTCATAATCCTCTGTGTTATAATCACATGCTTGGTGTGTTGAGTCCTTCGACCTCTTTGCTCTACTTGTGAGTTAAATTTGATTGTCATGGGTCATCAGTTCTACCTCAAATGTGAATGGGATGATTTGAGCTTGATGGTCTTTTACATTTTACACTGATATTACTATAATATCTATAGCAGTAGCATTAATATACATTATCTCTATAGTGTCAGTAGAAGATTTGCTCTTGAGTCTAGATGGTCAGAAGACTGTGCATTCTATTCTCACAGTAGGCGCTTGAATTTATTTTCAATCGTGAAAGTGCAGTACAGCATGAGGGCTGTGCTCCTTAGTGTTATATCCTTCAGATGAAATATTAAACTGAGGTCCCATCTACCTGAGCTGCTGTTATCTTCAATGGATGTAAAACATCAAATACTCATTTTCAACTCTGTATTACATGGGTCTATATCACTTCAGTGAACCGTCACTTCAACTAAGGGCATTTCATCGGAAATGCCTTTCATCGAATTCCCTTCATATGGGTGCTGTGCCACACCCCCCACACCCCAATTATATATACCAACTCTGAAATCGCACTACAGTAGGGAAAAGACAAATTTCCTGATCCTCACCGTACCGCGATCTTAGCATAAACAGTTTGACGAATGGCATGTTCGATGTAATTTCACTGCAAATGTTATTCAATGAATTGACTTTTCAATGAACCGACAGGAACCCCTATTACACATGTTTATCAAGCATTCAATGTTTGGTTAAATTTCCATTCTTGTTTTTTTCCTAAGAATTATACTAACCTAAGCAAAGAGGTCATCTTAGACTTATTTTGTTTATGTTTTAGAACTTTTAGTATGTTTGGATCTGATATCAGTAAATACATATGCAAACACAATATGTGTAGTCACTTTCAAGGAGGTCCATGCCTCTTTTCAACTTAGGGATACATAATCCTGGCAAACACTGGTTATTGTATATAATTTGATGGGCAATGAGCATTTTTCTTGTTTTCCCTGTCAATCATATCTAGCTCTTTTTGTGGCCAGCCAATCACCCCAAAGCTATATGTTAAAACAGGAAGTGCAAGTTGATTTATAACCTGAACTTTATTTCTAGATATCAAAGCAGTTTTCAGTATTAATTTTAATCTTCTAAAATATTCCCTACTGCGCTTTCTTTTTGTTTTTATATGCTGTATCACTGCCCATTTGTCTGTTCCGAGCTATTTGTGCGCTCCTTGTTCCAAATCTTTGATTTTACATTCCTCCCCAAGTTTTGTATTTTCTCAAGTCATCAGTTTTCCTGTCACAAATGTTGCTTTTGCACATTTGTTAAGACCAAATGACATTTCTATGTCATCTAAGAAGGCTTTAGCAAATTGTAACTGCTCTACTATTGAGTTTTAGGTCATCCAGAAAACATAGATGAGAACCTTTCACTTGCTGATTTCCTTAGAGTAAACAACTTAACTGATTGAGAGAAAGACAAAATAGTAATGGTGGCAAAGAATCACCTTGAAATGTTCTACACTGGATTTTCACTCCCTGGATAGCAATTTGTCCATTTTTTGTGGCTTAGCTACAAAGTAGTGTATTACTTCTTCATAGTAACTGTAATAAAATGTATCACTATGTGATGAATCTTGTACATCTGTAAGCATTCTATAATCCAGGAGTGAAGAATACTATCAATTTCTCCATTATGGCTTTAAGAAACCCCCCCCAAAAAAAATCTCATACAATCAGGCACCAGTCATAGTCACAGATACAGTTTCCTCCAACACTAATCACAGCATACTATAACAGAACATAGAATTCTATTTTTTGATTAAATCCACTGTGATTTGTGGTGGAGGAAAGCACTAAACAACTTGTAAAATAAAACAAATGAGTAATTTATCTCTGACTGATGCCTGATCAGCCAAGGTGGTGAACTGGTATTTTTCATTATTCTTTTTTTAACAAAAGATTATCCTTTGCTCCATATGAATCCCTTTTATTCCACTTCAGTTCTATGCCCATAATTAAATTTTTTTTAAAGGACTCTATCTGCATCAATTCCCATATAAAACGTATATGTAGTTGGGAGTCGGGTTATTAGCTGAAAGTTCTTAGGGTGTTCCGCAGGCTCACTTTTAAGTATGTATATGGTTTTCCCCATTGTTAACCATTCCAGAGTCAGTTCAGGTTGTACATATAAGTAGTTTTTACTTGTGAGTAAATCACAATGTAAAGATGTCGATACCTTTAAGCAAAAGTTAGGTACAGTATCTGGACTCTGTGTTTTCCAGCTGGGAGCCTTTCTTAATTTTATCTCTATCTCAGTAGGTGTTACTTCATCCCACTCCATATAACAGAGTGTCTTCATTGTTTTTTTACTTCTTTTATCCACACAGCCTCCTCACTGTGCTCGGCTGGGTCCTCATAAATATTTCTTCAGAATGCATTTATTTTTTTCTATTCTTGGCGGTATCTTAACTGTTGCTGTTTCCTTTCCTT